>NC_064811.1:110635482-110758704 GCF_023721935.1 Panthera uncia | reverse complement strand
AAAAAAAAAAAAAAAAAAAAAAATTTTTTTTTTTTTTTTTTTTTTTTTTTTTTTTGGGAGAGAGAGAGAGAGAGAGAGACAGAGTGCAAGCAGGGGAGGGAAAGAGAGAGAGGGAGACACAGAATCTGAAGCATGTCCAGGCTTCAAACTGTCAGCACAGAGCCTGATGAGGGCTAAGTCAGAAGTTTAACTGACTGAGCCACCCAGATGCCTTGAAAAACAAAGTCTTAAGACACTTAAGACAACTGGAACATTTGTAGCTAAAACCTATGATCCAGTCTAATGGGCAACACAGATAGAAGATCACAGCAAACATACTTGGATCCTTGATAATGTCTTTGAATTAAAGAATTCTGGAATTACCCTGCTTTAGGACTTCCTCTGGTACAGTTTACTTATATTTTAAACAGTTTTAGAAGATTATTGTTATTTGTGGCTAAAAACCTTACCTTATTATTATTTGTAAATAATAAATAAATCATTATTTTTTTTCTGAGAAACTTTAGTAAATATTATTTATCTCTTGCATGTGAACATATACCAGAAAAAAAAATGAGAAATAAAATAATGAATGGAGAGGAGAAAAAATTAAAAAAAAAATAATGGAATTCAAAGTTGTCAAAAAAGTCTTTAGGTAGAATACGAGACCAAGGATTGTGTTTGATAGATGAGAAGGTAGAGAGAAAATGAGAGAATGAAACAGCTGTTATGTCTGAGTGAAAAGCCTGATTTGACAGTCCATCACAGTACATTTCAAATATATTGCTTATGTGTCATTGTGGCCTATTTCCATGTACTGAAAGAATTGTCCTTCATTTCCATTACTCTTAGTTGGCATTTCAGAGCTTCTGAAAGGTTGAAGCCTGTTTATTCCATAGTATGTATAATATTTATTGAGTTACAGATTCTAGTCTAGATTTTTACACCAATATTGATGCTTTGTTTGTTTCAAACCAATATTTATTATGGGAAAAAAACAATAATATGTACTCTTTGTGCATATAGATCTAAAACTCAATTGATTGTCTCAAGGAAAACATTCCCAGTAGTCATGAGAAAACTAGAAAAGAAACAACCACCAGACTTGTTCTATTAATCACAGACAGTTTTCAGTGAGTCTTTAAAAGAAGTAGAAATTTGGGTGGTTTTAAAATCTAAGAAAACAAGCAAAGTATGATTTTAATCTATATTTAAATTCAATTATACAATTTTAGGATTTACTTTTGCCAGTTATTTGTCCATTGTATCTCATTCTATACATTAGTATTTTCCTAGCATAGCACTATCTTTACCTATTAATAAAAAAATAATTAACACACTCACCATTAATAATTTCAGAATTAAATTAATATATGCTTGCACAAACATTTGGATTTGTGTCATAGAATAGATTCATAGAGTTTCACAGATCAGATTACATGTAGGATAAAAACAATTATCAATTAATATGGGTACTGGCAGTTAAAAAATGTTTTGTTGAGCTTTTATTATTTATGATTAGTTCCCTTTTATTAACTATAAAATAGATTTTAACTCCCAAAATTATAATTGTATTTTATTTATGTTACAGAAAATAGTAACATAAGACATGGGTTATTTAGTATTGTTAAGTATTGCTTCTTTATTCAAAACTACATGCTAAAAACCACTTTCTATTTAAACAGGTCAATAGTTTTGTTGTATTTATATGTGGACATTAATGGTACTATACTGATCCAATCAGCTAACAAATACACTTAATACCAATCAGTGCATTTGAAAAGGAAAGTACAGACACAAACTCTAACTTAAAAGAAACTTCATTATTCTTGTGATTTACTATATGATTAATAAAATTTAAGAGACAGCTTTTGCATTTGAACATTAACATATAAATGTTAAATAACAGATGCAATTAAACAGCCCTTTCTCTATTGATGTCTGCAATTTTACTCATAGAAGTTCTTTTGATACCTTCTTTTATATGTCATGGTATACTTTTTTTTATACTTAACTGTTACAAATAGGTTTGAATTTATTTTGAGTAACACAATTCCATAAAAAAATTTAACTCTATAAAATGTTGATTATTTTACCAGCACCACTGATCATGACAAAGTGCATTATTGGGAAGTTATAAAGTATTATACAACTTATATTTTTAAGGCCAGACAATTGAGCTTCTTACATAATTCTTAAAAAATTTTTAATCTTTATTTTTGAGAAAGAGAGAGAGAGAGAGAGAGAGAGAGAAAGTATAAGCAGGGGAGGGGAAGAGAGAGAGGGAGGCATAGAATCTGAAGCAGGCTCCGGGCTCTGAGCTGTCAGCACAGGGTCCAATTCAGGGCTTGAACACACAAATGGTGATCATGACCTGAGCCAAAGTCAGACACTTAACCAATTGAGCCACCCAGATGTCCCTATTTTTTTTAATTGAAGTAGAATTGACATACAATACATACAATATTATATTAGTTTCAGGTATATAGCATAGTGATTTGACAATTCTATATATTATGCAAAGTTCACCATGATAGTTTTATATATATATATATATATATATATATATATATATATAAGCTCATGCTAATATATGTATTTTTTCATGATAGAATAAAATTTAAATAATATTTAAAGTACTGCATTATGCAAAATTATATGATTATGTAAAATAATTCAATTTACTATCTGCTGTGGACTGTTAGATTATCTAATTTATTTGTTAACTTGTTAACTTGGTTTTTCACATTGTTAACATTTTATCTCATATTCTTTTCTGATATGTTAATATTCTGTAACTTCTTTTTCCATTCATATACTTTGGAACTTTGTATATGTTGACATGCATAGTCTTAGTTCAGTCATTGTAGCATGTTGATCATTTAGGCATTTGAATATTCTCCCTTTCATAAATTATGCTACAAATATTCTTGGACAGGTATAATTATTTACTTGCACAAGTAAATATGGTTTTCTATTATTTATATTTAGAAATGGAATTCTGGTGGTTAGGTTATATGCATATTTCTAAACACTGAGAAAAAAAAAAAACTACCCATTGTGGTATTTCTATTCATGTTCTCAAAGTATAAGCTTTATTTCTTAAAAGTATTTCCAAAATTCAAAAACAAAATGGGGATAATTTCAATTATGATTAGATGTAGAAACTATAGATAAATATTTATAAATTTAAACCCTTTGGTGTTTCATACTCTCTTTATATTGAAGCAAATTTTGGCTTAAATAAAAGTCACAGGTTATTGCTTATTTCCTTCATAATATTATAGCTGTTTCTCATCTGAATTGTGAAATTTAGTGTTACTGTGAAAAGATGAGATTAGGCTAATAATATTTCTTCTCTTTCCCTTTGTAAATAACCTGATTTTTCTGCCCATTTGTTTACATGATTTTTTAAAATTAAAGTTGAATAACTACTGAGTTTATTTTATTATTTTTTTCCTTATCAACATAGGTAAAAGAAGTTTGTATTGTAATGCTCATATTTTTTTCATGTTTTTATCTCAGATTTTCTTCTTCTTTCCCATTATTTTCTGTCCTCTTACTCAACACCATTACTTTTGTGCTCTTTGGAAATTCTTTGTCTTCTAATTCAGCAATATAATTTTTATTTATATTTATACTTTTGGCCTTTCTCCAATACTTGGCATGACTTTCAATAGTTATTTCAAATGTTCTCAGTTATTTTCTTTTTTGGTGTTTAATGTTATATTAATCTCTATACTCTTTTTATTCTTCTCGTCTATTTCTGTACTAAGTTTTCAACTTGGTTTTTTAATTCTTCAAAAAAATTGTCTCATCATTGGTCTGTTGCTATGTTACTTTTTATTTTGTTTTGCTTCAGAATATTGTACTATCTATAAATTTGCTGAGTTATTAATTGGAATTATTTTTTTGAATAATCTTTCTCTATAAGTTACATTTAATATCACATATATCTTGAAGGATATTACTTATATTAAATATAGCCAGCAATTTACTGAAGGTATTTATTTTTATTTATATATTTATATATTTTATTTGAGAGAGAGAAAGAGAGTGCAAGCAGAGGAAAGGGGCAGAGAGAGAGAGAGAGAATACACACTGAGTGTGGAGGCCAACGTGGGGCTCGAACCCACGTCCTTAGGATCATGACTTGAGCAGCAATCAACAGTTGGTCACTCAACCAACTGAGTCACCCAAGGGCCCCTACTGAGGAGGGATAATGAAGAGAGGAAAGGGACTGCAAAGTGTCCACATAAGATTGATGTTTGCTGTTCAAAAACTCTCCCATCAAATCTGTTGCTTTCTTAGCAATTTTACTTTCACAGGTCAGTATTTCAAAGATTAGTGCTGCACAAAGTAAATCCATTAAAATCACAAGGCCATGTTCTGTTCCTTGGATGTCTATGCTTGCCTCTCATTTTTTTTTTTTTTATTTTAACATCGGCTAGGCTGCTAAAAACTACATTTAAATGTGCTGTTTACTTTTGTACCATTCTTTCTTCTCTATGGAGAAATGTCTTGTGTCATGATTTTATCAGGATTGTATGACACAGTATTCTAATAAAAAAAACTTTTATATGAGATTTGCATGACTACATGATTTCTGGGAAATTGTGCATTTTGTTCTAGGTTACATTAACTTTTTGTTTGTTGCACATTGTTTTGTTTTTATACATCTTTTTTTCTATTTTAGTGCAACTGTCACAGAATTTCGCAAGAATGTTCTATAGCTTAGTTTCTTTCATTATTTCTTAGTTTCTTGGGACACTTTTCTTTTAGATATGGTTTTGTTCTGTTTTTTAGTTTTCTTTTTTTGTTTTTTTTTGTTTGTTGTTTTTTGCTTTTTTTGTATATTTCAAACAAGACAGATGAAGCAAAAATTACTTTAGGGAACTATATTTCACAGAAGTTCCCATTACCAGCTTGAAAATGTTTATTTCTAATGTCTTCACAGTAAGACAACAGCCTATAATAAATAATTGGGAGAAAAACTTTGCACACACACACACACACACACACACAGAAAAGAAGTGCCATTGGTGATTATACACAGTGACACTATCATCATGTCTTCTTCAGAATGGAAAGTTCAAAGTTTAATGCTATTGATACCTTGTTAACAAAATTATAGTTGAGATGTAATGTGTTGATGCCTGAAAACTGCAATTAAATCTTTTCAATGAAGAAAAAATTAAACATAACAAAACATTCATTCAGTGAGGGAAATACAGGCAGCTGAAAATTCTGAAGCTATTTGCTACTATATTTCCTTTCTTTTCTTGTTATGACAAGCTACCTAAGTGACCTTTGCTTGCCCTTGCTACTTTATAACCGCAAAGTTAGACAGGTATTAATTACTGTTACTCCAACAGAATAGGAAAATTTCTTTTAATGTTTCAAACTTGGCATATGAATTTTTTATGGCTGAACTGTATGAATCAGGAAACATACTTGCTAGGTAGCATTCCGGATTCAGTGGTCTACGTATCTTCATGCCATTTTTAAAAAAAAAAATTCTTTTTTCTTTTTTTTTTTTAAAGAAAATGAGAATTTCATTCAAGGCCAAGGTAGGACAGTTGCCTGTAATACACAATCTTCAGAAAGAAAGAAAGAAAGAAAGAAAGAAAGAAAGAAAGAAGAAAGAAAGAAAGAAAGAAAGAAAGAAAGAGAAAAAAAGAAAAAAAGAAGAGTGCTCTGGCAAGGGAACATTTGGTGTTGAATTACATACATTTTTTTTTCTTTACAGAAACAGTTATAAAAAACAAATTAAAGTAGTCTCTTTGACTACTTTAACATGTTCTCTTGATTCTTCCACTTTATTTTCTAAGTCTCTCTATACTCCTTATTTTTTATATTATCAGCATCTAGTTCTTTAACTATGGCAAATATGATGAACCCAATTACCTTGTCACGTTGTCTATACAATATATTGGTCTAGAAAAATTCCTACCTTGAATAAAAGCACTCTTTCATGGAAGTCAGGACAGCTTGGTAAGTAAAGACTATGCACATTGGCTGCATTTTAAACTCCCAATATCCATATTAAGGCAGACCTTTAACAATGCCCTAAATCTGTCTTTACTTTTCTTAACCTTTTTTCCTTTCTCCCTGTCTTCCTGCCTTCCATCCTCTTCTTCCCTCCTTCCATTCCTCTGTGTCTCCTTCTTTCCCTTTCTCCCCCTCTCTTCATTATGATTATTTGAAAACATAATTTATATTTACCTAGAACTCCACTCTAAAAATATAATTTCATTTTCTACTCCATTAAGAAATAAGAAGTCATGATAGTGATAGGGTTTTGGGGTGGTGTGGGATTCAAAGCTGAGGCCAAGAAAGAATTCTTGAAGATGTCTTTTGTGCAAAAAAGATGATTTTATTAAACCATGGGTACAGGACCCGTGGGCAGAAAGAGCTGCACCTGGGTTGTGATGGGTGACATTATATACCTTCAGGGTGGGAGGGGATTAGGGATAGAGTAAATTCTAAGGTATTTTGGAAGCAAGGTTTCCAGGACCTTGAAGGGCTAGCTGCTCTTAAGAAAACACCGTTTTAGTAAAACCTGGGTCTTGAGACACTTCAGATGTGTATCAGGGGTCCATAAGCTTAGAGTATGTTTGCCAGCATATATCTTGGGGAGTTGAGGTAAAGGAAGTTTCCAAAGGAATTTTTATGTGTTAAAGCAAACCTACAAGATCCTGGGGGTCAGAATAATATTAAGCCACGATTCCCTTTTGCTCCCCAGCAAAGTGTCACCATAGAGGCAGCTGAGCTCCTGAAGGGAGGTCACTCTGTCTGTTTCAAGGATTTGTCAATGGGCTGTAGGCAGTAAGGGAATTTAATTTTTCATTTGACTTAGGTTCCCACACCACCATGGCAAGCACTTAAACTCCTTTCCTTTGTTCTTGCATAGCCAGAAGTGTCTGAGGAATATCACACATATCCCACCTGGAGGGGGTGGGGGGTGCTGTCAGTCTGTACTCTGCCCTCAGCTTGCCTGACGCTCCCTCAACAGGAATCCCCTCAAATTCTACCTCTGAACCAAGAAACTTACTTGCAGTGTGGTATGTTCCTTCCTCTTTTGTTTGTTACAAGGTATAATCTTGCTTCTCAGATTGATTCCTTTTAACCAGGCCCTGCTTTCAATCTTTGCTTCCTTCTTAAGAACCTCCCTTTGCCAATTATTTCTTGTCTCGCTTGTATCTTCAGTCTCAAGCTCTCTAATGGCTCAGTCTCATAAACTTTTAAACATGTCCCAATCTAACACTAAAACCTAATAATGATAATAATCAATGATAACAATAAAATAAAATAAAATAAAACCCTTGGGTTACCAAAATGCTGACACACATATATAATTTCTCAGAACTATATGTATGTGTACCATAAGCAGGTTAAGATCTCTATTTGCAAAGCGGAAATTGTTAATAATTTTTACATCTAGCCCTTCCTCTCAGTGCTTCCTCTTGTATTTTCTCTCAGTGAAAGTAACATTCACCAGATGACAAAGACATAGTGTGGTTTGATATGATATATGATATATATGCATGTTATATACAATGATATATGAGTACACTATGACGAATTTTATAATTGAAAGGATACATTTTTAGGTTAAAGAGAAGTTCATTATTACTTAGGCAAAAAAATACATTACCAGGCTATTTATGAAGATGGGCATTTTCACATGTATAAATACTATTACAATTAAACAATTTATAAATTTCAATGGTTACACCACTTTTTCTATGTAGAATTATCTATATACATAATTTTAAAATATATATATTTTATATTTGATTATTATTTTTAGTAATGTAGGCTATAGAAAAATTAACAAGGAAAAAGTAAACAAAATATGTCAAAATGTAAGTTTTTGAGAAAAGATAAATGAATCAATTTATATAAAAATAAGCTCATGAAGGAGAAGCAAAACTTTTGGGGGGCTTATCAGTTTTAAACAGTACACTCTGGGTAAATGTTCCTCATTATTATCATTCTGTTGTTCAGAAACTAGTGTTGTAATTACCTATTGAAAATGTGCTGAATTAACAAATTAATCGGTATGCATATTGAAAGGATTTGACAGAGTATGGGGAGCAATATGCTTCTTTTTTATGCACCAAATAACGTTAATGAATGTGAGTAAAAATTTAAGACCTGAGGTTAGCTTGCAATTGGGTAAGTGATCAATTAAAAAATCAACTCAAATTTGATATAGTCAATACTGACAGCATCAACTTCAAACAGCTGTGGAGTTGCTGATGAGATAAACAAATTAATGTGATTTCAAATGCAAAGCAATCCATTATTTCCAGCAGAAGACTTTGAAATTAATGTTTGGAGCTGCATTTATTTTCAAAGTAAGAGAGGTAAGAAAGACATTTACAAATAACATAAGGCCCAGGAAACCAATTTTGTCCTTAGTTGTAGACAATTCAGAAGCTTCTGTTTTTTGTTTCTTGGTTTGTTGAATGTTTGGGATGAAACATTGACTACTGTCATACATACATCTTGCATTTCTATTCAAAACTAAAAATTTAAAGGCTACTAGAAGAGCAGGAAATGAGAATTTAGACAGTCTAAGTTAGAACACACACACATTATCAAATGTTATGGTATGCCCAGGAATATAAAAATGAATTAAACACATTCCCAATTTAATAACCTAATTAATGAAAGCAGATGTTATTGATGATTGCTATATAGTCATAAGGGGCAGTTTCATGTAGAAATTGGACTGAGGGAGGGAGAGAATTTTCTTAGGAAATAAATGAGGTAAATGCATGTCAGGAAAATTCAAGAACTCATGCAAAGGCACATGAGCATGATTGAATATGTCATCTTTGGGAAATGTTGAGTAGTTAAAGGTGACCACTCAGCAGGATGTGGCCCTTCTGGCAGGTTGGACTCCCAAATAGCTCAGGGAACTCATGAAGTTACTGGTCTAACTTCGGTCTATAGGGAATCACAAGGGAGTGTATATACAGCAATCAGGACAGTGAAAACATGATCCAGCTTGTGTTTTAGTTTGTATTTTAGAGAAAACTAACAGTGAAGAAGATTATTTGGAGATACAGACTCTATGTACAGAAAGATTATTATGAGTAGACAAGGCAAACAAACCCAAGGATTCCACTAAGACCTGGGGTTTGAGATAGAGAGAAGCTATTTTTAACAAACAATGAAGTTACTTCTCTTGTCATTGATATTCTTGTGTTGTAACTTCTGAGCGCTGCATTTAACCCATACCAAGTGTAGATAGAAACAAACTAGAATGGTATGTATTTTCAAGATTAGAAATAATAAAGACCCTTTCAAACCAACTGTCCTTTAAGTATGTGAATCATTGAGGCAGCTGAGTCATTGGTTTAAATGATTTACACACACACACACAGACACACACACACACACACACACAGACACACACACACATATATATAGCCCCAAATCTATGTAAATCTTTTATGTGAAAATTAAAATTTTCAGACAGCAATGCCTTTTGCCTAGTCTGCTTTCTCTGGCCTGATGATCTCCAATGAAATTGCAGCAGTGAAAGAACATACAGCTACTCTGGAGATCTATCTATCCACATTAGCAAAGGAAGACTTTAACTGAGGAGCCCCCTTCACCCCCCGCCCCGGTATTAAAATGTCAACAGGATTTGTGGCATATCACTGAACCCTCACCAAAGCATGAGACTAGTTTCCAATTTACTGTCAGTCAAATTAAGCACATTTGTACAAGACAAATTATTCATGATATACAATTCTTAAGATATAAATTTACAATTTTCCCTCATTACAGCATATCTGCAGCTAAGTGAATAGTTTCTATTCTACCCATTCCATATAAGTCTTATTTATTTATCCATAGTCTGTTCATGGCATTATGGATTTTCCTGTTTCTCTGCTCTGGATTGTCACTTCCTACCAGTAAAACTTTCTTTGCTGTTAATAGGAAATATACATACTCTGCTTTTGTCCTTGCATAAAATTTAAGGATCCAATCTTCATCAAAAGATTTTGCTCTCCCATTTCCTGCTATGTGTTTTAGCCAAGAACTTCTTTCACTTTTTCCCCCTTCTCCCCCCCCCCCCGCCCCGATTCTTGGGTGTTGATTCTCTTCACACTCAGTGCCAAACTGCCATTATGTTAGGTTCACTCAGGACTCTAGCTTCTCTGAGAGCAGTGAAGACTACAGTTCATTTACCTCTTGCTTCTAATTGGGTCTCAGGTAAAATGACTTCCTTATCTCTTTAACACATGAGATGTATGGTAAAGCTCATGAAAGACTAAAATTTTTATCCTGATCTACAGCACTTCTTGTGGCTTTACCATTCAATCATGTACTACAGTATTTGGTGACATCTTTACAAATCTATGGTATAAAAACACATACATGTGAAGAATAATGAAAAAAAACCACAAGATTAATATTGTAGCAGATTATGTCGATAAACCATTAAGAATAACATAAAATTGTACCGGGGTTGTTATAGACTTTCCAGACAAAGGCTAAAGATGTCTGAAAATAAGAGGACATTAAGATGTTTGTCTTATTCTGAGGTATGTCATTATTCAAAGCGACAGCAATTATGTCATGGTTTTACTTTCAATGTTTCTCTCTAAGATGTTCAAACATAAAAATATATAATGGCTCATTAGTCACTATTACATTATTTTTTCATTGTAATTATGTTTATATGTAACTCCACTTGACCATAAAGAAGCAGAAGTATTGTCCACCAAATCCATAAACTTTTAAAAATCACCATGACAGTATAGTATACACTTCAGTATGTTATACAACATTATATTATACACAACAGTATATTATAGATCTTAAAAGTGAATTTTCTGGGTCTATAGCATTTAGACTCTCACATTAAATTTATACTAAAATAAGAAAGCAAATAACAAGAAAGGTATTATTTCTAACTTAATGTGTCAATATCTTATAAATAAGTATACCTGTCCAAAGAAGGTTTAATGCATTTAAATAGTGAAAAAGTCTTGAGTTTCCAAGATTAAAATTCTGGCTGATTTTAGAATATATCATTCAATTCTATTTGATCATGCATGAAAATTCTATTACTTAAAAGTAAGACTCTAGACTAAAGTAATTTAGGATTTGGATACTTTCTTCACTAATATAGCTAAATGTTATGATATCATATATATCATAAAACAAAAATAATACAAAAAAACATATCTTTATAGTCCTACTGATGAGGATAGTTACAATAGCAAATTAGTTGTATAGCATCTAGAGGGGATTCAGTAAATATTTGTGAAATATTTTAAAACTATGTTGTGCATGAATGATGATAGAGCAACTGTTTTATGACCAAACATCTCACTATATCTTTGGAAAAGAAAAGTACTATCAATATATTTTTTTAATGTGATAACGTTTCTAATGCTACATTTGTCCAACTACAGAGCTAGTCTCAGTGAATCATGAAATCAATATAGTGGTTTGTAGCTAATATTTCAACTTGAAATAAACTAGACTAAAATAGGAGAGAGTTGGGTGTCTGGGTGGCTCAGCTGGTGAGCGTCTGACTCTTGGTGTTGGCTCAGGTCATGATTTCATGGTTTTTGGGTTTAAGCACCACCTTGGGCTCCATGCTAACAGTGTGGAGCCTGCTTGGGATTCTCTCTATCCCTCTTTCTCTGTCCCTACTCCGTTTGCATGCTCTTTCTCTCAAAATAAATAAATAAACTTTTAAAAATTAAAAAAATAAAATAGGAGACAATGGAAAAATTAGAGTGGTTTTCAAATATTAAAGGTAAGGAAAGTTTATGAATTTTTCACCTTAGTTTTATATATGCATTTGCTACTATTTAGTCAATAAAAGCCAATGTGATCATACAGTTGTTTAAGTTTGGCACCATATAAATTGACCAATACATCCATTCTGATGCTGTTTTCACACCATGGACAATAGCAAATGTCTTAAACACTCACCCTGGTTATTATTTATATAATTTTTGCACATACATGCCAAATATCTTTCTTATTGTTATTCATTGTCAAAATGTTAGAGCAGACCTGTGACTGTAGTTACAGTTTTTATGTTAATGGAAGGGGCCAAGGGGGGTTGTTATTTATACTTTACTAACAAATGGTACTAACTAACAAAGTCATTTTTGAGTGAAATAAATAAAAAGGAACAATTATTATATTCTGAGGAAGCAGATTTTTTTTTAATCTAAGCAACTAGATGGCATATTGTGAAGAATATGTAAGAGTGTCACTCTTTTTCTATTAACTAATATGTTTTCTCCTCATTTTCTTAATCTAGTTGGAGGTCAATTCAAAAACTTTATGGAATTTGAATGTTTTCATTTTTTTGGTAATGAGTAAGACCAAAAACTGTATAAATTATGAACAGATAAGTGAGTGGTCAAGAGTCAAGAGAAACACTATCATCTCTAGTGTTTCTGAATTCCAAGAGAAACATAAAAATTTTTAATACAAGTCAGGATCTTCACACAGGGTCTTCAAACCATATCCATTGTGGAGAGGAATTGGCAACTGCAGTTAGAATGCATGTGTATGTAATAAGTAGGAAACTGAGAAATGATGGCCTTCCCACCAGAATAAGAGCCCAATGAATCTTGCTTTATTCTATTCACAGTGTTGTATACTAGACCTGTGACTGCCCCACCATGAGAGGTAGAGTTCCTTGTCCACGTTCAATATTTATTATTCCATTTTCCCTTTTGGAATTCTTGCCCTCAGAACTTTATTAATATCAAAATATTAGCTTATATGTGGAAGGAAAGTTAACAAGACAATATGCGATATTAAGAGTATTAGGTGTAAAGGTATGAATGTTTATTCCTAGCAAGATTATAGTATATTTTAGGAGAGGACCCTAAACAATTCTTAAATGAAATGACAACATTAAATTATAAGCCAATGTTGGGGCACCTGAGTGGCTCAGTCATTTGAGCTTCCGACTTCGGCTCAGGTCATGATCTCATGGCTTGTGAGTTCAAGCTCCACATCGGGCTCTGTGCTGACAGCTTGGAACCTGGAGCCTGATTTGGATTCTGTGTCTCCCTCTTTCCCTGCCCCTCCCTGCTCATGCTGTGTCTCTCTTTGTCTCTCAAAAATAAATAAATGTTAAAAAAAATTTAAATTATAAGCCAATGTTTTCATTTATTGCAGTGCTGTCCCTCAAATATCTGGAAGCTCTTTGAAAATAATGAGAATTCTGTGTTATTTATCTTGGAGTATGAAACTAAGTGGGCTTCTGCAGACCCTATAGTCTCCAAGGAAATATTATTCATTATGTATTTACAGTTATTAGATTAAAATTTGTAATGTGCTATGTTCAATTAATAATAATGCAGAACTGGGTGAACTATGAAATACATTGTTCTTTTTAAAAGCTCTAATATGGGAAAAGACAAGCAGTTTGTCCTAATGAATGCATCTAATTGGTGCACTTTATTATAAAACACTGGAGCAGCATTTTTCAAGAGGCAGTTCTATTTGTAACTGGCTGTCTTCAGCATGTCAGGGTGTAATAAATGTGCTGCAGACTAGAACTGCTGATTAGCATTTCTGGAATCCCAGGAAGTTAGTAAAAGCTGTTTGCCATTAAAGAAAGACCTTTTTAGCAGCCTTCAGGAAGGAGCTATAGTTCAACGACCTATGGTTGTTATTCAGTGTAAGTAACCTTAGGAAGGTTTCCTATAATGTATTTGGCACTATATATATGACTGAAAAGGAAGAGAAATACTAATGAGAAAATTATGAAACATTGTGGCAATGTAATAATATTCCGTATTTCACACATAAGTATGTTTGAAATCTCTAGTATTAGTTATATCTTAACTATAATTGCCTGAAGCACATTATTATTTTTTATATTTTCTTTTTGTTTCATGTTTCCCAGTAACTCATAATCAGTAATGGATGTAAATCAGCCACTGTTAGAAGGAAAAATGAATAAGAGGAGATTTCAGTAGAGTCACTAGTGATGACAAGTGGGCCAAATCAAAAGTCATTTATGAAATAGAGTTTCAGTGTCACGCTAAAACAAATGATCATTACAATTTTCTATTTTGTAATATATGATATAATAAAATGTATCTTTAACCTAAAGTTTTTGAGACATTAGGAAGTTATAATACTTAATCCTGAAAACACCAAAATAATGCCTGTAATAATAATTCTCAAGATGTAAAATGTGAGCCTGGACACAAATCATGAGTTGACAAATATTAATATTCACTGCTTTTGGTCTATTACTGTAGTGTTACTCTGAATCTCTTCTATCAATTATTTCTAAAAGTAGAGTCATAATTTTTTTCTATTTCTAACTTCAATTTAAATAAAATACTTTTACATATGTATTTTATAGCTGGAATCCCTTGAGTTTTTAAGACTAAAGTAACATGTAAACGTTTCTATGTTAAGGAATGAAATTACTCTTAATGCCCATCTTCTGAATTAGAAACTAAGGTAACTTAAAATACAATGATTTAGTGTATGGATAGAAAAGATGAATTGAATTCCTTTTTTAAAACCTATTTATTTTGAGAGAGAGAGAGAGACCACAAGAAAGGTAAGGGCAGAAAGAGAGGGAGAGAGAGAAATTCCCAAGCAGGCTCTGCACAGTCAGTGCAGAGCTCAACACCAAGTTCAAACCCACGAACTGCAAGATCATGACCTGAGCCTAAACCAAGAGTTGGACGCTCAACCTACTGAGCCATCCAGGCACTCCAAGATGAATTGGATTCCTTTTTTTTTTAATTTTTAAAAATGTTTATTTATTTTCAAGAGAGAGAGAGAGACAGACAGAGAGAATGCAAGCAGGGGAGGGGGCAGAGACAGAAGGAGACACAAAATCTGAAGCAGGCTCCAGGCTCTGAGCTGTCAGCACAGATCCCGATGTGGGACTCGAACCTTCAAACCATGAGATCATTACCTGAGCCAAAGTCAGGCGTTTAACTGACTGAGCCACCCAAGAGTCCCATGAATTGAATTCTTAATGAATAGTAATTACAAGAGATGAAAAATAATCCTATATGGTTAAAATAAAGAGATAAAAACTGAAGCAGCTTTTAGACACTTTAAAGAGACAGCAATCTGTTTTGTTAGTTTGCTTTTTTTGAACATTCAAAATCAACTCCATATAGAGTGGAATTTAGAAAGTGATTGCAAACCACTGCCCAGGGAAAGACACAGGTTCAGAGAAGTTCTGAGTAGACTGCTTACATGCAAAGGATCATCAATAAGACCTTCTACCAATTTCTTCTCAGAAACATTGGAATGAAGAAAGCAGTGAGTTTACATAGAAAAAGTTAAAAAAAAAAAAGCAACCAAGAATTCAATATTCAACAAAGTTGTCCTTCAAATATGAGAGAAATATTAAGACATTCTCAGATTAATATTAAGACATTCTCAGATTAATAACAATTGAAAGAGGTTAACACTATATTTATTCTGCTAAAAAGAGCCTTTCAAGTTGAGTGAAAAGAAAGTAGGCAATGACAAAGCCATATGAAGAAATAAAACTTTTCAAGAAAGGTAAATACATGAAAATTATAAAGCTAGCATCATTTTATTTTTAGTTTGTGAATCAATTTTGTTTATTTTCTACATGATTTAAAAAAAACAAATGTATAAAAAGAGAAATTATTAATTATAATTTGGAGTATCCCCAATGTAAAAGACACAATCTGTGACATCAGTTATAGAATAGGGAATAGGCAGGAGATTTATAGGAACATAGTTTTTGTAAAGTATTGGTTATGTTGAATAAGTTCAAATAGGATTGTTATAACTTTAAGATGCTAAATGTAATCCCCATGGTAACCAGAAAGAAACTATCTATAGAATATACAGAAAAGGAAGTGAAAGGAGAATCAAAATCTTTCTTTACATAAAATCAACTGAACAGCAAAGTAGTCAGTGATGGGAAAATAGAGGACAGAAAGTTATAAAGCAAAGAGCAACCTAATAGCAAAAAGCAGAAGTCCCTTTTTTTTAGTAATTATTTTAAATGTAAATGGTTTAAACTCTTCAAACCAAAGACAGAGATTGGCGAAACAGACTTAAAAAGAAAATGATTCAACTATGTATGGTCTATGAGAGACTCTTCTTAGATATAGACACAGCTAAAGTAAAGAGATAGAAAATTATATTTCATATAATAGTAATCAAAACAGAGCTGAGTTGGCTATGCTAATATCAGAAAAGCAAAATAGACTTTAAATTAAAAAAAAAAACTAACAAGAGACAAAGGACATTATATATTAATAAAAAATTCAATGCACTAAGAAAATGTAATTATAAACATTTATGCATCTAACTATGGATCCTCAAAACTTAAGGTACAAAAGTTGACAGAACAAGGGCACCTGGATGACTCAGTTGGTTACATGCCCAACTCGATTTTAGCTCAGGTCATAATTTCACTGTCATGAGATTAAGCCCTGCATCAGGCTCTGCACTGATAGTGCAGAATGGAAGGAAGAAATACACAGCTCTACATTAATAGCTGAAAACTTTAAAACCTCATTTTTAATCATGTATATATAGGTAAAAAAACAAAAACAAAAACAAAAAAAAAAACAGAAGATAAGTAAGGACATAGAGAACTTAACACAACAAACCATTTACACCTAATAGTTACAGAACACTCTACCCAACAATGAGAGTATACATATTCTTCTCAAGTGCACATTAGACATTCTCCAGGATAGACAGTATATTAGACCACAATATAAATATCAATAGACTTAAAAAACAGACATCATAAAAAGTATTTTTTTCCAACCAACAGGAGAAAGTTAGAAATCAACAACAAAAGGAAAACTGAAATTTCACAAATATGTGGAAATCAACAACACATTCTTAACAAACTAAAAGATCAAAGAAATTACAAAGGTAATTAGAAAATACCCTGAGATGAATAAAAATATGAAAAACAACATACCAAAACTTATAGAATGCAGAGAAAACAGTGATCATAGGTAAATTTGTAACTATAAATGCTGAATAAGGTAATTACAAAGATTAGAATATAAATATTCAAAATAGAGAATTTAAAAATAAACAATAGAGGGAATAAAACACACAAACAAAAATTGATACTTTGAAAAGATTAACAAAATTGAAAAAACTTTAGCTAGACTAATGAAAAAGAGAGAGAGAAGGAGAAAGGAGAGAGAAAAGAGTCACATAATTAAATCAGAGACTAAAGTGAAGATATTATAAAACATACAGAGATAAAAAAGATTTTAATGATTTAATGATAGTATACTATACTAAAAGATTTAATGATACTATTAATGACTGTACACCAATAAATTATATAAATAGAAGATGTGGACAATTTCCTAGAAACATATAAAGTCCTTAAATTTACTGAAGGAGAAATAGACAATCTCAGTAAGCCTATAATGACTAAAGATATTGAATCAAAAATAAAAAACTTACTAACAAAAAATATTCCTTGATGATATGGCTTCACCTATCAATTCTACCAAATATTTAAGAATTAACATGAATCCTTTTAAAATTCTTTAAAAACACTGAGCAGGAGGATACAATTTCTAGCTCATTTTATCAGGCCAACATTATTCTGAAATTAAAGCCAGATTAAAAACAATCACAAACAAGAAAGAAAGAAAGGAAAATTACAATTAAAAACTTGCATCCCCTATAAATATCAATGCACAAATGCTCAACAAAATATAAGCAAAATGAATCCAATAGCGTATCAAAAGGATTATACATCATGACCAAGTAGAATTTATCTCAGCAATGCAAGGGTAGTTCAACATAAGAAAATCAATCAATGTAACACATCACATTAACGGTACAAGGGAGAATCCACCATGATTGTCTCAGTTGACACGGAAAAAGCATTTGACAGAATTGAACATCCCGTCATAATAAAAACTCAGAAAATGAAGAACAGAGAAGAAATTTCTCAGCTTGATCAAGGATATTTATGAAAAATCCACAGCTTTAATCATAGTCAGTAGTGAAAGACTGAAGATTTTGACCAAAAATCAAGAACATGACAAAGATTTCCATGAGCACTGCTGTTATTCAACACTGTACTGGAAGTTTTACCAAAAGTTATTAGACAAGACAAAGAAATTAAAAAACAAGAGCTTAGAAAGGAAGAAGTGAAATTATTCATATTTGCGGATATCATGAATCTCAAGAATACACACAAACACAAACAAAAATGCAACTAAAACTAATAAGCAAATTCATCCTGAGAAACTTAACAGAAGACATAGGGGAGGGGAAGGGGAAAAAAAAAGTTACAGAGAGGGAGGGAGGCAAACCATAAGAGACACTTAAATACTGAGAACAAACAGGGTTGATGGGGGGAGGTGGAGAGGGGAAAGTGGGTGATGGGCATTGAGGAGGGCACCTGTTGGGATGAGCACTGGGTGTTGTATGGAAACCAATTTGACAATAAATTATATTTAATATAAAAATATTAAAAAAATAAAAATTAAAAATTAAAACTAATAAGCAAATTCAGCAAAATCTCAGGGTACAAGATCAATATACAAAAATCAGTTGATTTTTGGTGTATCAAAAATAATCTGAAAAAGAACTTAGACTAATTACATGTGTTGCAGCATCTTTAAAATATTAAATATTTTGGAATAAATTTGGCCAAAGAGATGTAAGATTTTATGTAGAAGACTGAAACAAAGCAAAGCAAAACAAAACAAAACAAAAACATGGCCAAAAAAAGTTAGATAAGACCTAAATAAATGGCAAGACATTTCATGTTAATGAACAAGAAGACTTAATCAACATCATTAAGATATCAGTACTACAGAAAGTGATCTACAGGTCCAACTCATTTAGAAAATACTGAATATTGAAACAGCACATTTTTTTTTGCAGAAATGAAAAATCCCTTCTTAAAATCCATATGGAATTATAAGGAACAACAAATCACACACACACACACACACACACACACACACACAAATATAAAGAATAAATTTGATAAGTTCACATTTTTTAAATTTAAAACTTTTGAAAATCTATAGTATTTAAAACTGTATGGTACTGGTATAAAGACAGATAATAGAATGGAATAGAGAACTCAGAAATAAATAGAATTGATCGATTTTCAACAAGGTACCAAGAGCATTCAATGTGGAAAGGATAATCTTTTCAACAAATGGTAATGGGAAAAACTGATATCCGCATGCAAAAGACTGACATTGGATCCTTCTCTAAGCCATATAAAAATACTAACTAAAAATGGATAAAAGAACTAAATTCAAGAATTTAAGAGCTAAAACTCTAAAGCTCTTAGAAGAAAACATTAGAGAATATCTTCGCGACTTTGAATTTGGCAATGATTTCATGGAATTGGCACCAAAAGAATTCACCAAGAGAAAACAGTAGGTAAATCTTCATTAACATTAAGAATATTTGTGCTTCTAAACATATGGTCAAGAAAGTGACAGACAACTTACTGTATGAGATAATATTTTCAATCACAAAACTGATAATGGAATAATATACAACATTGAAAGAACTAAAACTTAACAATAGCAACAACAACTACTACAACAAGAAAACAATTCAAAAGTAGAAAAAAACTTGAATGGGCTTTCCTCCAAAAATACATATACAAATGGCCACTAAGTAAATGCAGAGATGCTTGATATTGTTAATCATTGGGAAAATGCAAATCTAAACTATATTGTAATATCACTTTATACTTAGTAAGCTGGGAATAATTGGGGGGAAAAAAGAATACCAAATGTTGTACAGGATGTGAAAGAATTGAAATCCTTATGCATTGCTGGTAGGAATGCAAAATGATGCGGTAGCTGTGGAGAACAGTTTGGTAGTTTATCAAAGGTTAAATATAGAACCATCATTAAGACCCTGCAATCACTTCTAGGTATATATCCAAAAAATTGAAAGCAGGGTCTCAATTAGATACTTATAAACCAATGTTCATAGTAGCATTATTCACAAGAGCCGAAAGTTAGAAACAACCCAAATGTCTATTAACAGACAAATGGATAACCAAATGTGGTATGTACATATAATAGAATATTATTTAGCCATGAAAATTAAACTTTCAATATATATTACAATGTAAATTGACATTGAAAGCATCATGCTCATTTTAATAAGTCAGACACTGAAAGACAAATATTGTATGATTTCACTTATATGAAGTATCTCTAGTAGGCAAATTCAAAAAGACTGAAAGCAGAACAGAAATTATCAGAGTCTGGGAGTGGGAGAGAAGAATGGGAAGTTATTATTTAATGGATACAGAGTTTTTATAAAGGAAGATGAAAATGTTTTAGAGGCTAGAAAACTGTCATATTTGTAAAATATTATTAAGTGTATTAATGTTACTGAATTGTATTCTTCCTGATGGTTAGAATGATAAATATCATCGCATGCATATTTTACCACAATTTTTATGAAAAACATTTAAGTGTTCTGGCATTTTTAGGGCTTTAAGCGAGTTATTTGTTTATATAATTGCCTTGTTTTCTCACTATTTTGAATTGTAAACATTCAGTGACATTGTTATGACACACACACACACGTATGTATGTAAGTTTATATAAAATTTATCACCAAACATTGATAAAACATCTACTTTAGGGAAATCTCATTCAAGGAACTGAAATTATAAGCACTGATTCAGTAATTTTTATTTCTTCCCTTTGTATAGGTCATGTCATAAATCCACTCAGAAACTCTAATGGAAATTGGGTCTTTACTTTAGAATAATGATCTCCCCTAAACACACACACACACACACACACACACACACACACACAAATACACACACACAAACACACACTGCCCCAAGTGGATTTCAGCAGTTCAACTGTCTTCTGTGGTCCATCTATGTATGGGGCCCTTGGTTTAGAATCTTTAGTAATAAAAGCTGGACCTCTTCTTCAGAAGAATAAAGTTATCTATTGATCTGAACACAAGCACAGGCACACTGACACATTGTTATAATGAGCTTTCTGAGTTCATATCCCCTGTCTTCTGTCAATGGGATAAAGTTCAAAACATTAAATGATTCTCTCACAAAAAGATGAGGCTCTGATGAAAAAACATGATACCTGAAATGTACTCAATACCCCAGGACATGAAGGCAGTTGTGTAATAACTTCTCTGCTGAAAGTATGACACACAATTATGTATCCTAACACTTTAATGGAGAGTGAAACTCTATTTGTTTCTATCATACATTCACTTACTGTCATTTTCTATTTAAAAGAAAAGATGTAGGCGCCTGGGTGGCTCACTTGGTTAAGCTTCCGACTTTGGCTCAGGTCATGATCTCACCGCTGGTGACTTCAAGCCCCAAGTCGGGCTCTGACAGCTCAGAGCCTGGAGTCTGCTTCAGACTCTGTGTCTCCCTCTCTCTCTGTCCCTCCCCTTCTTGCGCTCTGTCTCTCTCTCTCTCAAAAATAAACATTAAAAAATCATAAAAAATAATAAAAGAAAAGACGCAAAGAGAGTATATAGTTACTTTCTGGGGTTCTTACTAGTTTTGGAGCTTTGGTAGAACTAGGAATGCTTACTGATGATATGCGATGTGTTTCACAATAATACACTTGTCATTTCAAGAATTTGTTTAGTTTGTTTTTGACATGCGTGTGCTATATAGCTGGTGGCGTTAAAGTTTTTCTAACCCCTTCCTTCAAAGTTATGTAATGATCATTAATATTTATTGTTTGCATATTCATTCTAAACACGTTTATGGTTCAATCCATAAATCTGTTCTTGCTATAACTTCTTATATAGAATTATTCGTAATTACCTTACAATTAATCTTTCACTGTATTCTTCACAGACGTCAGTCAGATTTATCAAGTGTAGCCTTAATATCATCTAAACTTTATTGCCATAACTGCAAATACCCAGGGATGTCTTACAGTACAAAGCCATTAGCGCTAACTGCTCATGAAATTCAGTGCCTTAGAGAACCTAATGGACTTGCGATCATTTCGCAGGACCACCAGTGTGTTTCATGTTCACTTACTTATTTCTCATACACAATCATTTATTTTATCTCCGAGATTACAAACATAGTACTACTCAGTTATTTACTCTTCATAAACCATCTAGTCACTCTTATGAATATCAAATCATAATAGAGATTATAATACATGAATGCTTATAATAGGCTTATTAAAAACAGGTCGTTACATTCTTATTATTGTTCAATATTGACATCAACAAAGTGAATGGCAATAAAATGATTATGCTTCAGAATATGTAATAAAAATGCACAAAAGAACATAATAAAATGTTATTATGCACCATAAGGAAAATAAATAGTTTTAGGAATGAAACAGTTGAACCATTAAAAATGTTGTGAAAATGATTTCAAAGTCCTCTGTGGCTAAAATATAACATCAGATAAAACCATGATATAAAACTTTTATTGAAAATTATACTAGTTAATTTCAAAAGTTGAAACTAAAGTTGGATAGGTGAAGAAAAATATATTTAAACTTCTATCATACTCAAACACACATAAGTGAATATTTTAACTTTTTATTAAACCAAAAATACTACATTTAATGAGTCTGTTGATAAGATACCTTTTATTAAGTGAGACAAACATGAGTTGCTGAGATGCTTAAAAGATTCACAATTATGAAACTTGGAAGAAAACTGTTCATGATGATATTTCAATAAGAAGCGGAGATTTTATATATCTTAGCCAGTTATCATGAGTCATAACTGAAAAGAAGGATCAATGACAGTCTAAAGAAATGCCAGACAGTCTAGACAGGCTGACACTTAAAAACTACCTTGAAATGTGTATAATATAAAGTGGGTGATGCAGAGTCACTAGGCAATATACAAGAAAAAAATCTGATAAAATTTGTATAATGTAATGTGTGAGACCCATTATAAACCACTTTGTAAATCCTATGTAGGAAAGAAAAATTATCTTACCTCTGCATCTTCTGAGTTTTTAGCTGAGATAACTTTAAAAGAAAGAAGAAACAAGTTTACTAACTTGTATATCTCATGTATGCATGGGATTAACTCCCTGAGGTGGCTTACAGTTTAGGCTTAAATACCATCTTAATTGAGATGTAGGCTTTTTAGGGTAGAGTAAATGACTTTTAAGAAAGATGAATGGGCTCTTGGAAGAATAGAGGGGAGGCATGATAGTTTGTGACAAAGTCTCCTGGATGTGGTATCAACTTTTAGGCGACACTCCTGTGAGGAGTCAATCTTCCCTAGGTGATGGATTGCCCAGAAAAGGAGATTTTTGACATGGAGTTCTTTTTGGAAGATCTGCCTGGCTTTAAGCAAATTAAGGGCAGTTCAGAGTGTCAAAAGATAAATTGAGGCACATTAACATTTTCAAAAGTTATTTTGATCAAACAGTGTTTCCGGGCAATGCCAAACTAAAGATGGTTAGGAACTCTGGGTAAGGCTTTTATAGAGCGGATGAGGAAGGGAAGCCAGATGTTTTGATTGGCGATAGCTTAAGCTGTTGCCTTAGTAGGAGGAAGTCTGTTTGTCTGCTATTGGCTGTTCTTAGGTATGATTTCTTAACCTCAAGGAATTTACAGGAGTTTACTCTGGTTTAGGTTTTGTTTTTGTTCATGTGGACTCTCAAGGGCATTCGAGCTGACTCAGTTTTATGGTCACTTGTTGAATTGCTTTATCAAAGAAAGCTTCTTACTGTGTTTGGTCTTTTTCAATTGCATACTGCTCAAAATAATCAATACACTAAAGTGGCATATTTTGGGGGTGCCATATCCTTCTATCTTTCATCCTAAAAAGATCCAGAATATGTAGGGACAAGGCCACTTTGTTTAGAAGTCCGAGGCATATATTGTATTAGATATTGGATGTCAGGCCAGGGAACAGCTTTGCTAAATGTATTCAAGGAATATTTGTTCTGAAAAGGTCTTGTGGAAAAAAATCTGATCTCAAATCAGTTTGGGAAGTACAACATCATACATCTTATGCTAGGACCAATAAGTTACATTAGTGTATTAAACACTTTGAAAAGTTCTGATGAAAAGACATTTAATTTCATTAGTCTATCACTTCCCAAACTCATTATAACAACCATTCACGTTTTACATAACACATATAACTACTTTCTTATATCATTCATCAATGTTTAGCAGGATGTGTCTCCTGGAGATGGTATGCCATTGATTTCTTAAAACCAAATTGATTATTTAAGAGAGGCTGATTTATTCACATTTATTATCACAATAAAAAACTATTGGACTTAATAAGATTTGATCTAATCATCATGCCTTATTCATTTAGAAACATATCTTGCTTTATTCTGCTTCCCTTGATTACATTTCACATATTTATTACATTTCATGTGTTTCTTTTTAATTTTTAATTTAATTTTATTTATCTATTCTATTCTATTCTATTCTATTCTATTCTATTCTATTATTATTTTGTAGAGAGCTTAGCATGGAGCCTGATGCAGGGCTCCATCCATGACCCTGGGATCATGACCTGAACTGAAATCAGGAGTTCCATGCTCAACGAACTGAGTCACCCAGATGCCCTTGTATTGCGTTTTTGTTGTTGTTGTTGTTGTTGTTTACAAATTGAAGGTTTGTGGCAACCTTGTGCCAAGCAAGGCTGTCAGCACCATTATTCCAACAGCGTTTGTTCAGGAGGTGTCTCTATGTCACATTTTGGGAATTCTCACAATGTTTAAAACTTCTTCATTCCTATTATATTTGTTATGGTGATTGAGGATCAGTGATCAGTGATGTTACTATTGTAATTATTTGGGGGAGCCATGAACTGTGCACACATAAGACAGCAAACAGTCCATAAAGGTGTGTGTTCTGACTGCTCCACCCATTCTCTCTAAAACATGCTCTGTTTTGTTTTTGTTTTTGTTTTCCTATTCACATCAATCATTCAACTTAATTCAGATAATGACTTCATGAAAGGTACACACTTTAAGTAGAATCACTCTTACCTCTTGATTAGACAGATGGATGATAGGTAGATAGATAGATAGATAGATAAGTGATAATACACACACAAGTCCTTTCTTCAAATAAAATTCATAATGTGGTCAGTCTAATGTATTATACGAGGGCATGGAAATAACCAAATATTTTTGACATTTATAAATTATAACTCAAAAATGTGGCACAAAAATGATTTATACTCTTTTATTTCACCTTGTTTCCCCAAAAAATTATGTGAAGGTCTTTGGAACAATGAGAAAATGACATAGACTTATCAAAATAGCATACTGATCAATACTGTAACATATAGTATAATAAGAAAATGTCCTCCAACACCCTGGTATTTTTTGTTTTAAGGGACCTGCATGGGTATAAAAAACTTTCTCCTACAATACATAAGGACTGAAGGCCAGCTCAGACTTTTGGAGAAAAGAAAGGTTCAGAGAAGGTGGTGATCTAAAAAAGAAATCGTTGGGACACCTGGGTGGCTCAGTCAGTTAAGCGTCCAACTCTTGACTTTGGCTCAGGTCATGATCATGGAGTTGTGAGATCAAGTCCCATGCATTGGGCTTGGAGCCTGCTTAAGATTCTCTCTCTCCATCTCCCTCTGCCCCCTCCCCATATGCATGCTCATACACACACACTCTCTCTCAAAAGTAAATAAATAAATAAATAAATACATCTTTAATAAATTAAGAAAGTAAGTTAGAAAAAAAAAAAACCTTGATGAGCATGAGAAGTGAATTATATAAGGACTAGAAAACATGATGGAAAAATAAAAAAA
This sequence comes from Panthera uncia, assembly GCF_023721935.1. Lineage (NCBI taxonomy): Eukaryota > Metazoa > Chordata > Mammalia > Carnivora > Felidae > Panthera > Panthera uncia. The sequence goes on along the minus strand of NC_064811.1, from coordinate 110,732,946 downwards.
TTACAGCAACTCCTGTACTCCATTTGTATGCACAATCTTTTAAGAGTAAAATTTTACTTTGCTAATGAATGGTACCTTCTCACCCTTCCAAATATTTCATCATAGCCAAGTTATTAGAAGTGTATAGTTACATTTTTACAAAGGTTTCTGTGATTTCTAAATAACAATTCCCATGCACATTTCTACAAAGAGCAGTGGCTTTTTCTATGGGAGCTCACTAACTCAGAAATAAGAAATCATTCCTAAACATGGCTCCGTATCGTATTACCTGAAGTGCGTTCAAAAATATAGATTTAAAAATTTGGCCCCAAAGGACATTAAAACAATTTCTTCTAGCTATTCATGCATTGGCATGCATCCAGTGTCAGCAGATCTGTGATAAACGGAGAATATCAGCAAAGAGGAAAGTAAGATACAAGTGGAAGAATCTCTTTCACTTAAGTAATTTTAGATAGACCTTTTGTTCCTTCATTGAGGCTGTGGGAGAATTTAATCCATCTAAAGTATATAACAAAGAAGATAAATATTTACAATTATGAGAAGATGTTAGAAGATGTTACCTAGCAAAGAAGTATCCTCTCTACTCTGAAGTTCACAGAGTATGTACATAAAAGGAAAAAAATGCAAGAAACACAACGTGACATTTACAATGGAAAATTGTGAACTATGTTCTAACAAGTAATTCTAATAAGTATTCATTATCTAATCATTAAAATTCTGCAGTTGTGATTATTTTCATTAAAAATTGTATTTTATTTATTTGGTGAAACTCAAGGTTTCATCGTAATGTCTTCTTAATCAGGTTACTAAATTTTTACCATTTCCATATACAGCAAAACCTTGGTTTACAAGCATAATTTGCTCTGGAAACATGGTTGTAATTCAAAGCCCTTGTATATCAAAGTGAATTTCCCCATAAGAAATAGTGGACAGAAAATCCAAAATATAAAGAAAAATAAATTAACCTGCACTTACCTTTGAAAACCTTTATGGCTGGTGTGAAGGAGACAAGAGAGAAGATTATTGTGTAGATGACTTTCACTATCACTAACGGAATCACTGCTATCTATTGGCTCAAAGGAATCTTTTTCTTTTTGTGCAGTTTTAACAAGGAACCCATCCAATGACCTAGAATGAAGCAAAGTGTTCCTAAGCTGACTCTTACCTGGAACAGCAAAGGACAGTCCGTAGGTGCTTTGGAGTGACAAAAAATACACTAGGGCCAGTTGTAGGCATCTTACAACATTCTGAAAATTCACCGATTTCTGCCAAACATCTCAGCCTGAAACTGAGCATCTGAGCATGGGAGATGATCACCCACAATCCCACAGTGAAAGAGAGAGAGAGAGAGAGAAGAATCATTGGCTCAGGTGTGATCATATGACATTGCAAGATGTCACAGTCTTATCAAGTTAAAATTTATTAGTAATATTTGCTCATCTTGAGGAATATTCAGAGAACAAGTTACTTGCAATCCAAAATTTTACTGCATTTGATATTAAACTTAAAGGCATAATAAGTTGATGTGTTAGTAAGGAATTTTTTGTATTTAATGTGTTTAATGTAGTTAATATTCATAATCAAATTTTTGCCTTTTAGTGTTATTTTTTTAAAGTCTTTTTTTTTTAATTTTTTTTTTCAACGTTTTTAATTTATTTTTGGGACAGAGAGAGACAGAGCATGAACGGGGGAGGGGCAGAGAGAGAGGGAGACACAGAATCAGAAACAGGCTCCAGGCTCCGAGCCATCAGCCCAGAGCCTGATGCGGGGCTCGAACTCACGGACCGCGAGATCGTGACCTGGCTGAAGTCGGACACTTAACCAACTGCACCACCCAGGCGCCCCCTAAAGTCTTTTTTTAAAAGTCCTCACATAAGGGGACTTGTACCCTAGATGTATGTATCTAATATAAATAATATCAACTCTTTTTTTTTTTTTCTTTTATGCAACACTTTAAAAAGGAAATACTGAGTAGCGGGGATTTATATTAAATTATCTAATTTTAAATGTAAATAATCTTTTAAGTTTGCAGTATTTTACTCAGTAAATATCTGTCAAATGTGGACTTAGTAAAGTCCTTGTTAATTTCTGGGGAGAAAACGGTAAACAAAGAGACAGATTTGACACGCTTGGACCTTATAAAAATGGATAAATTTGACATCATTGATAAATATTTAATCAAATAAACCCACCTGTGTGTAACCATGTACTTCTTGTGAAGAATACAAATAACTGAATGCACATAAATGATGATATTGGAATAGATTTTGCTGAGATATGTTAACACCTTCTGATTCATATGGAAGCCTCTAGTTGGTTATATTACTTTCTGTTCAGGGGTACCATACACGGAAAGAAGAAGGAAAGAAAAAGTAGTATTCCACTGTGTTACCACAAATGTATAATGCAGAACTGGCACAGTGGACCCACGTGAACTTACCCAGCATCAAACTTTATGAAGCCACAAGCTCTGAAACAGAAACATTTTTTTTCTTTAGGGAGCCAGAAACCCATCAAATGCTGCTGTCAAAAAATGTCTCTTCTCTTCCACATATTACAGTACCTTTGGTTCTGTTAAGTATGACGTAGGTAAAAACATTGATCAACAAGGAGGGCTATTTAAGTCGTTTCACTTCTCCATTTTCACTCCCTTAAGTACTCAGACAGGAAAGGTGCTTAAGTGATTAAGCCCCATTTTCCAACCAGTCATGCCCCGTAAATCTGTACATTTCAGGTTGATTTACAGGTATATCCTTATAAAAATGGGACTCTGCAAGTTTTTAAGCCAATAAATTTACGAGAAAATCTGAGGTAGTTCATTAGTGTGGTAAGGAGAGTTTTGGTTTCACAGGTATGGAGGGAATGGGTTACAGGTCTATCAATAATTTGGATAGCTTGATTATTAAAAAGTACAATCTCATTAATAACCTTGAGAAATGTACCTATCTCCTCATAGAATTATGACGTTTAAAAGAAATTATATAAAACCTATACTGTACTAACCATAACACCTGGCACATAGTAGGCTCTCAATAATGTTATCTACAAGTATTTCAAAGTGAATAATAATAAAATTAGTTTTCAAATACATTTAAAGTGTTGAAAGTAATTACTTTTTGTGGTAGCTACCATAAAACTCTGTGGTATATTATAGGGATTTGCCTTGCATTCATTGTGAAAATAGTCTCATCTTGCTAAAAAGAGACATAGGAAAATTCAAGTCCTAAGACTTTCTGTGTATCATGTATAAAAAGTAAAAAATAAAAATAAATATATGTTAATAAAATAAATATGAGAAATATAAAGTTAATAACAATAGAAAAGAAAATCAAGCCTCTAAAGATATAAAGGATTTTGCTTGTACATAATCCTGGAATAAATAATTATTATATTAATTTTATTCTAGAAGTACTTTTTGAGCATTTTTATATAAATGATTTTTCCCTTAATTGATAAAATGCCTGTTATTATTTATGAAGGCAGAAAGATATGAACAATACAGAAAAGCAATGTAATAATTCCTTAGGTATTGTTTAAAAAAGAAGCCTATTGTTTTCTAAGCTCTCTGGACTACTGAATGAGATAGATCAAGGAACATGTACTAATAATGTGACAAATAGCTTACTTAATAACCTTATATTTCTTTTTTTTTTTTTTTAATTTTTTTTTTCCAACGTTTTTTATTTATTTTTGGGACAGAGAGAGACAGAGCATGAACGGGGGAGGGGCAGAGAGAGAGGGAGACACAGAATCAGAAACAGGCTCCAGGCTCCGAGCCGTCAGCCCAGAGCCCGACGCGGGGCTCGAACTCACGGACCGCGAGATTGTGACCTGGCTGAAGTCGGACGCTTAACCGACTGCGCCACCCAGGCGCCCCAATAACCTTATATTTCTTATTGTCAAAATACCTACAATCATAAAGCTATGATTTAAACCCAATTTTTCCATTTACTAAATGTGTCATATTGTCACATTCTTTAAATAAATATCTCAGTTTTCTTACCAATAAAGTGAGAAAAACAACAATGAAGTATATCAAAATATGCCACTTCAAAATATTGATATTCTAGGCTAAACACAATTGAGAAGAAACAGATAAAACAGAAGTTCTTTGCTCTCCCTTTATTCACTAAAAGCAGTAGGTAAATTTCTAAAGGAGTCCATTTCTCTATTAGGAAGGACATAAATTAGTCACTGGAGGCAAAATTAGACCCTTATCCTCCTAGAGAGGGCACCAGAGGAATCTATAACAAATCTTACTAACTAGCTCTGATCTTCCTTTTGTTTCCTGTAAATATTTACCTTCCCACGTTTCATGCCCCTAGAAATTCAACATTATTTTCCTTTTTCTTGTCACTTCTCTATAAAATGTATTCTTCTTTTGCTAACATGCCATATAAGCCCAAGTTTTAACCACCGCTTTGAGTTCCTAATCACTGAATACCTCCATGTGTATGTACAATACACACATTAATAAATCTCCATTTTTCTCTTGTTAATCCATCTGTCTTATTGCAGCTTAATCCCTGAGGTGAGGACACATGTAACATTCAAGGAACTCTGAGTACTTTCATTTGAGTGGGCTGTATTGAAAAAAGTAAAAATCAGTAGATTGTCAGACTTTCAGATGCATTGTAAATGTAATATGCTCATTTTGAATAAAGCACATCCTTTGTATTTGCTTAAAACAGTGAGAGTTGATTGTTGGTTCTATGTGTTTATGTAATAGTATATAAAAAGCATACCTATATATCTATATCTATTTATCTCTATCTATCTATATATATGTATCTATACCTATATGGTGTATACACGATGCAGACAATATGATAGCAAATAACTAAAACTGATTTTAGAGTTTGTAATTTATATAACTATTCATCCTACATGGAAAATCTATCACCTGACATATTCAGGAAAAAATGCTTTAAGGATAATAGTTTTATATATTTTAAGATTTTTTTAAAAATATCAATGATTTGTAGTTGAAGTGAAATTTTTAATTTTGTTTAATTTACATTAAGTTTATTTATTTATTTTGTCAGAGAAAAAGAGAGAGACAGAACATGAGTGGGGAAATGGGCAGAGACAGAGGGAGACAGAGAATCCCAAGCAGGCTCAGCTCTGTCAGCCTAGAGCCCAAAACGGGGCTTGCTCCCACAAACTGTGAGATCATGACATGAGCTGAAACCAAGAGTTGGATGCTTAACTGACTGAGTCACCCAGGTGCCCCTGAAGTGAATTTTTTAAAAAACTTATACAGTGTTGTTATGAAAAAAGATAAGGACCCAGATACTATACCCGCATTCAAGGATATGTCATGGAAATACAATATCTGATATAATATACGTATGACAATTAAAAAGACTCAGCAGGAAAGATTGTGAAGTTTTTTCTTTTAAGAATTATTTAATCATAAAGGTGATCAAACTCCTACACAAATAAGCCAACTAACAAAAAGAAGGAAAATACTTTTAAAGATTTTTTTTGAACTAACCATCTTCCTTAAAGGTAATACATTAGCATTATTTCAGGAAATGTCATTGTTAGTTGGAGAGAGGTAGATGAATATTTATCATGGGCATGGTGACTCTAGTGTTATAGGATTAAGTGTGGTGTATAGGTTAAATTTGTGACAGTAAATTTACATAGAAATTGTAAACAGTTCTTAGGCTTTCACTGCTATTTTACAAAAATGGGTGTAACTTTCAAAAACAAACAAAAAATCTGATGTGTTTCATCCCTCCCAACTTTTTTTGAATTCCTCAACTGTACCGTCTCCAGGCTTGTGCCAGATATTGTTTTAAGTGTCTATATTTTCTCCCTTTAGAATGCCACAATGAAATACATTTTAAAATGTATGGAGGAAATTCTTTTAAATATAGACTTTAAGAAAATTTTCTTAAATTAGTATAATCATTGCATCATTTTCAGGAAATATATAAATAAGATAGAGATTCAATTAAGAAAAATTAGCTATTGCTTCATTGATTTTTCATATACTATTCCATAAACACATAAACTAACAATCAAATCTACTTGTTATTTTAAGCAAATACAAGGACATGCTTTATTCAAAATGAGTATATTAGACTTGCAATGAAGCTGAGTCTCACTACTGATTTTCATTTTTTTCAATATGGTTTATTCAAATGAATGTACTCCGAGTTCCTTGAATTTTTCATAACTTCTCTTTAACCTCCTTTTCTCTTTTTTCTCTACTCAAAGAATCTCTACCAACCTTTTAAAGACTCTATTGGCTATCTGATATCTTAGAGAATTGTCTCTTATGCCCATCCCTGCCGTAAACCAGACTTTAAGATCTTTCTCAGACTCTATATTGTGATTTTCAGCTTACATTTCTAATTAGCCAATAATATCCTCTATCTAGGAGACAGATTGGTGCAAATTGATGCTAAACAAAGGTAATAACAATGAATGGTGAAGATACTTGATAAGTCCCCATAGTCTTCCTTCCTTGATTTTAGGCATTCCCCAAGATTCTAAATTAATTCTCTTCTCTTCACTTTCTTCTCCCCTTTGGAAACATTACACATACCCATGAGTTCAATTGTCAAAATATCATATATATATATACTTTTTTTAATTTGTTATTTTGTTTTAGTGATCAGTACAATTCTTCCATCTCCTCAGAATTTTTATCATGCATTCCAAGTGACTGCAGGAATGTGTTTATCTGGAAACTCAAGCCAGCAGCTTGAGTGACACTTACAGTAGATACTAAAATTTTATTATTTCTTTTTCCTAAAATGTTGTTTGGGTACAATAGGCCCCTGATCTCTTTGATGACCTGAGGAGTCAATAAAGCAACTTTGTCATTCTCCAAACATGCTCTTACTCTTCACTTCCCTATACCTTTTAGTACTATAATCTCCCCCAAATTAGTTTAGAAATCTTGTAATCATTATCTACCTCCTACACCCTTACCCCTTGTAAACAAATTCTGTCATACCTAGTTCTCCAAAAGTACTTAGTGTGTTTTCCCATTCTTTACTTTTCTTTCATGGTCATGCACATTTAGTAGAAATGTTCTGAACTTCAACTTAGAAAATCCTAACATCTTCTTTCTTATTATTTTTAATGCTAACTATATAAAAGTTCTATATACTCTATACAATATAGTGTACAATATACACAATACTATATACAATGCTAACTATATACAATTGAATCTAAAAAATGTAAAGTGACAAATGTTTCTGAAATTTTGTTGTGATGTTATTTTCTTTCTCAAATACATATGATGATTTTTCCATTACTTATTTGTTACCTGAAAGCCAATAAATAAAAGTTTAAAAATCACAGCAGATATGAAAGGAAGATGATCTTTTAAACTATTAAAAATAATATTTAGTAGCGATTTGGGGTCTTATTAATAAAAGTGTGGTGTATCTACAGCCAGAGACAGAGAAAAATATTAGAATGATAGTTGTAGTAGAAATAAAGAAAAATGATCTCTCCAATATGATTAAATTATGAAAGATGCTATTTCAAACTTATAATACATTGTGAATTTGAAGATAATTGCACTGAAATGAAATTTTCTTTCCACTAGTATCTAAGCTATCAGCTTTAAAACAGCTTAAACATTTTATCTGTATGTTTTGTTATTAAATGAATTTGGCCTGCCCAATGTGATATAATTCAGGGTTTCTTATTGGCACACTGTAACTCAGTGTTTTTTTTAATTTTCAGGGCAAATGTGGTTGTTATACTACGAGATTAAAACTTATAGGCTAGAATCAAGAATAAAGAATCAAGAATCAAGAATTCTAGCCTTCTACATCCTACATGGGGCAGGTTCATGTCCTTGATGGCTGTCAAATGTTCCAGGAAGTAGTTCTATAAGTTAAAGTTCTATTTATAATTATCTAAGACTTGAAACTAACTAAATATTAATATTATATCATTTATATATGTTATTTTTGCATATTTATTCTTAAATATACTTTAACATCTTCTAGAAGAATTTGCACCAAAAATTAAGAGAAAGCTTTATTTGAGATTAAATCAATATTTGTTTATATTTCAGAAAAATCATCATTCTGATACCACCACCATTTGTGATATTTGAGTCACTCATAAAATACAATGAGATCAGTCTGTGTTTGTGGTCCTTGCATTCTCATTAATATTTGCTTAGGTTGAAGTATCTGATTACTACATTATGTTATCAGGCTTACTCAAGCCCAAATACTTATATTTTGAAATACAAATTACTACAATTTTATTTTTTTATTTAAAAGAGCATTTATTTTGTTTTAAGTTATATTCATTCTAGATTATTTCATGAATGGCTTTTTTTGACATTAATGGAAATGTTATGAGATATTTGCTATAAAAAGGGAGTAAAGAAACAACATCAAATAGTGGGGGGAAAATGCAACAATAGGAACTCTCATTCACTGCTGGTGGGGCTGCAAACTGGTACTTTGAAAGCTACTTGGAAGACAGTTTCTCAATTTATTACAAAACTAAACCTACTCTTACAATATGATCCAGCAATCACACATCCTGGTATTTACCAAAATGATTTGAAATCTTACATCCACATAAAAAACCCTCACACAAATGTTTATGGTAGCTTTGTCAATAATTGCCAAAAAATGGAAACAACCAAGATATCCTTCAATAGATGAAAGAAGAAAAAGAAAACAAACGATGCATCATACATCATGAAATATTAATTCAGTGATTAAAAAAATAATAATCTATGAAACCACAAAAAGACATGAAGGGATTTAAAGGTGTATTGCTAAATGAAAGAAGCCAGTCTGCAAAGCCTATATATTGTCATTCCAACTATATGATATTCTTGAAAAGTTACAACTATTGAGTAAAAAAATAAGGTTTCAAGGAAGAAGGAGGAAGAAGTAAATATGTACAGCAAAGGGGATTTTAAAGCATGTGAAACTATTCTTTATGATATTGTAATGGTAGATACATGACATTTACATATGACAAGACCAATACAACTGTACAACACAAAGCATGAACTCTCCCATTAACTATGGACTTTTGTTAATAATAATAATGTATCAAGCCAAAACCATCCTGAGAAGGAAAAACAAAGCCAGAAGTATCACAATACCAGATTTCAAGATATACTACAAAGCTGTAGTAATAAAAACAGTATGGTACTGGCACAAAAATAGACACATGGATCAATAGAACAGGACAGAGAGCCCAGAAATAGGTCCACGCTTATAGGTCAATTAACCTACAACAGAGAAGGCAAGAATATCTAAGGTGGAAAAGACAGTCTCGTCATTAAATGGGATTGGAACAACTGGATATTTAAAAGAATAAACTAGACCACTTTCTACACCATATACTAAAATAAACTCAAAATGGATTAAAGACCTAAATGTAAGAACTGAAGCCATGAAACACTGAGAAGAAAGCATAGGCAGTAATTTCTTTGACATCAGCCATAAAACCACTTTTCTAGATATGTCTGCACAAGGCAAAGGAAACAAAAGCAAAAATAAACTACTGGGCTACACCAAAGTAAAAAACTTTTGCACAGTGAAGGCTCAGTTGGTTAAGTGTCCGACTTTGGCTCAAGTCATGATCTCATGGTTCACTGAGTTCAAGCCCCATGTCAGGATCTGTGCTGATAGCTCAGAGCCTGGAGCATGCCTCAGATTCTGTGTCTCCTTCTCTCTCTGCCCCTCCCCCACTCATACTCTGTCTCTCTCTTCAAAAATAAATAAAATGTGGGGGCGCCTGGGTGGCTCAGTCGGTTGAGCGTCCGACTTCGGCTCAGGTCATGATCTCGTGGTCCGTGAGTTCGAGCCCTGTGTGGGGCTCTGTGCTGACAGCTCAGAGCCTGGAGCCTGTTTCAGATTCTGTGTCTCCCTCTCTCTCTGCCCCTCCCCTGTTCATGCTCTGTCTCTCTCTGTCTCAAAAATAAATAAACGTTAAAAAAAAAAAAAGGTAATTTCATATTTTTTTGTAATATAATGAGGGAAGCAGTACAGTTTTATGATTAGTTAACAGAATATTTTTCAAGTTGGGATTTCGGGATTAGCTATACATGGTAAATATCTCATGGGGCAGAGCCCTTTGGGGTTATCTGTTCCACTGAAAATTATCCTGCACCACTACTGCACAAAAATCTGCTAAGTATCATGTAACTCTAGTAGGTCTGGGAACTTTAAGCAATAAGAAACAGTGAATTTAGCTAAGTACATTCCCCCAAACAGTGCTTGGATGTTCTTCACCCCTATGTGACATTAAAAGCATGTGCCACTCGTATTCTTGCATTATTTCCAAATTTCAAATATTTTGGACACATTTTACATCTGGATCTATTAAAGAATTCTGTAGGCAAACACTTTTCTTCCTCAAAGTGTCTTTCCTTTTCCTAGAAGTTATAGATTGTGTGTTAGTTGCTTTAACACCCTGATCCATATATTACTTGGATGAAATGCAGAAAATTTAAGTTACTGGTTTCCTATAGAAACATTTTTTCTCACTTGGAGTTCATATCTTTTACTTTATCAAGGAAATGAATTGAAAGTTTACATAGATATGGGTATGAAATGTAGGTTGATCTCACATTTCTCTAACACGATAAATGTCATAAAATAGAAGAAATTTAGAAACATTAGGTGGAAAAGTATGTTTTATACAATGTTAACATTTGAATATTTTTTCACAAGTTATGGAGAAATTTCGAAGTTTAAAAAATTCTTGATATTCAAAATACATCTTTATAAAAGACTAAACTTTAATTTCATATCTTGGCTGACTATTTATGATACAATGTTCACTTAGATTATACCAATTGAATCTTCATTATTATTGTTAGTAGTAGTATTAACAGTATAAATATTATTTGGTTCTTGTTTGACTGATAAAGTTAGACCAACATAATGTAAAATGGAATTGAAATTTGATCTCACATAGACCATAACAAAATTCCAGTAAGAATTTTCTTCACTACTTTTTCTTTATAATACCTGTACAATTAGTACTATGCTTAAAAGAAACTTCCTCAGGGATGAAAATCAAGTAGTTTATAACTATCCTGGAAGATCTTTGAAATGACCTTCCACTATCTTATAAAATATGCCCATGTTGGATTTTCCCTCAATATACTCCCACAGTCATTCAAGCTTTTCTGATTTAAAATTAAAATTAGTCATGAGAAGAATTTTCCCTTGAGAACTGTTATAAAAAAATTCCATTCACCTCACTGCCAACTCTCAGCTTCTACTACTTGGATTATCTCAAGACCTCATGTAAATTTATGTTTTTTAGATATCTCCATATGGAGAATAGTTAATTTTGAAAATAAGGAAAGTCTGTGAACTGGCCTGTAACTTTTGTATGCTAGAACTTCTTCAGAAAAATAATTTTTGGGTAAGATTTTGGCAAATGTGAAGACATTCTATTTAAATCCAATGTGTTCAAAATTCTATAAGACATATTTTTTTTAAATCAGGAAGGTAATCTGGATATATGCTTAAGAAATTTGTTTAAAATGAAAAAGGATTTCTCACTGAACAGTCAGAAAAAAAACCAGACATCTACCTTCAGTTTGGTGAAAGATCTTGTCTTCTTTCTTATTTTATATGTTGCTTACAGTATGGGTTAAGATGTTATGAGTAGATTTAGAACCAACAAGAGAGAAAAATGTATGATTTAGTGATTGAAGTAAGAAATGTCTAGGTTCGGGGGCACCAGAGTGGCTCAGTCAGTTGAGGATCCAGCTCTTGATTTCGCCCTAGGTCATGATCCGAGGGTCATGGGGTTCAAACCTGCGTTGGGCTCTGCACTGAGTGTGAAGCTCACTTAAGATTCTCTCTCACTCTCCTTCTACCCTTCTCCCCTGCTTGGCCATGCTCTCTCTCTCTCTCTCTAAAGTGAAAAAAAGAAAAAATGTCTGGGTTCAAATTTTAATTATACCACTTGTTAGTTTATTATTCTGAGAAAAATTAATTGATCATTTTGATGATTTTTAAAATATATTTAATAATACTTAACTCATTAATATATACATACATTAAAGTATATAATATATTACTGCTCTATCTAGTTCTCTCACCAAAGCCCCTACGTATGTACAACTGAGGCTGTGAGAGCATCCAGTGAAGTCTCAATAGAGCAACAGACTCATATTGCACATATGTGAATTAAAATGCCAAGGTCTTTAATATTTTCAACATAAGGACATTGTGTGGTATGAGCAAAGGACAGAGCCATGTACAGAAAATTAGATTCAAGTAATAAAGGATAAGGAGAGAAGGCTCCTAGACAGTTCTCTCAGAGGAGGCTTCTGAAAACTGGGTGGCGCTCTGTGGAGATCATTGTACTAGAGGTGGGTGTTTGGAATTTTCTATCACATTGTTCGTGTAAGAATTCTGTGATGAATAAGCAAATAGAAACATGCAGAATCACCATCTTTGTTTTGTGCTCCAAGACCTACTCTCTCAGGCAGAAAAGAAGAGCTTTACCAGGAGCTAGTGACTCAACCCTCCAGAAAAGGATCTAAAACACAAAAACAAAATTAAAAAAAAAAAATGTATGAATAATAGAAAAAAAAAAATAAATCGCATGGCACATGAAATGTGCGACCAAACAGGAAAATCATGACCTTTAATTCCACCACTAACTAAACAAACAAACAAACAAACAAAACACAAATGAAATAAGTGCTTCTATCATTCTATCCTTCTGAAATATATTGTTCAGTAAAAGTCTGGATAAAAAACAGTTTATCAGAGTATCATATAGGACAAATCATGTAAGAGTTGTTTTTTGTTTTTTTTTAAGTGTGATCTTCAAAAAGATTCACCAAAGGCTGAGTAAATTGTGTTTGTCTCCGAGTAATGGAAATGAAGGGACTTTCATTATTCTACATCCTTTTGTAAATTGCACTTTACACAAAATTTTATATTTTGTAACTAAAATCAGAACCTGTGTACATCAAGATCAACTCTCTTATATTTTATAAACTATTTATTTTGATATTTTATGCGCTCACATTCAGGAGACAACACAAGAATTAGTTACTAGAGTTAAGCACCTATGGGTTCTGATAATGGATTTGGCAAATTATATCAGCATCTAGCTCTTGATTTCATAAACAGCGATAATAAAACATGTCCTGTTCTGCTTATGGCAGATGCAATTTGAAAGGAGAAAATAGAATGACATATGTGAGAATTCCTTGAATGCTACATAACTAGTAACTCTCTTGACTAGCTTATCTGATGAATCAGAAGAGTGACAGGATGCTAGAAAGAGATTATATTTAAACTGTTTAGTCTGAAGAAAGAAATTGTTGATCACTTGATTTACTGCAATTCCTTTTTAATCTATATATGTGAATATGCTTTAAACTTAAGCCTTGTTTTTAATTGAACTAATTCATGTTGAAAAAATTGTAAGCAATGCATTTAAAGGATTATAATAAATTTCATTTGAAATAAGAACGTGTTGGGGCACCTAGGTGGCTCAGTCAGTTAAGCGACCAACTTGTGCTCAAGTCATGATCTCAGGGTGCATGGGTTCAAGACCTGCGTAGAGTTATGTGCTGACAGCTCAGAGCCTGGAGCCTGCTTTGGATTCTGTGTCTCCCTCTCTCTCTGCCCCTCACCGGTTCGCATTCTGTCTCTCTCTCTCAAAAATAAATAAACATTTAAAAAAATAAATAAAGAACTATCTCAGAGTTGGAAGATCAGTGTTTGAAATATTGAAGTATTATTTTCTTAATTAGCAAAGTAAATTAAGCACATTAAAATATTTGGCAATCTTTTAGTGGTCTTGTACTTTGCAGTAGAATATAAATGAATTTAATTTAAACAGAATATGATGAAATTTAACATTATTAACTTTAATAAATTAATAATTATAGAGAGGAAGTATGTTTTGAAAGTGACATTACTAGTTTTACTTTTATAAAATTCAATATTTTTGAAACTTATGCATAATTCATTTATGCAAACTAGATGTATGACATTAGACAAAAGAATTTTTCATTTAAGTATATGATTGGTAAGTGATAACATTCTGGTACTCATTATTTTAACATATTATTTTCTAAACATCTTGAAATAATTTCCTTCAAATTGTAATTCAAAACTCAATATGCTTTGAGTTATATCTTTGCATTACAATACTCTCTAAAGTTTGATGATTTGTAGGGGAAACATTAACTCTTCTTTTAAAAAAAGCAATGGATTTCAGCTTAACGAAAATCATGATTTGGATAATCCGATTTCTATTAGTTTTACTCAGATGAAATGCTAAATCATTAGAATGCTTTTATTTTTACTGTTATTGATTAGTTTCTAAGTTCGTCTAAGACAGGTTTAAGCAGCCAATTTGCTGAATGTAATGACAAGTTTGGGTTAGGCAGTTAAATATTCAATAAAAAAAAAAAAAATCCTTGAAGGTCCACAATTCAAACAAAGAATCTTATTGGAGAGAAGAGCTTTGATGTTACCCTAGAGACAACTTAGCATTTGATGAAATTGTGCTTAACATTTGTTTTTGGATACTCTACATATTCAAATTGTCTTGCTCTAAAACAGTAAAGAAAAGATTTGAAAATTGAAAACACCTGGAATTTTTAATTAATGATTCTTGGCACCTTCAATTAAAATACAAATAAATTCATAAACAATGGAATAGAATTGTGCTAAAAATTTGATTTAAAATGTCCATATTTCCATAAATTTGACTTAAAAGGTCCATATTTCCATGCCCTCTTGTCTATTAAGGTTTTGCCTCTTTAAGGGATGAGTAAACTGTCAGTTCTCTCATTTTCCAATTGTCATAGTTGCTTCTTACAAGGAAATTGAGTGGTAATTTCAGGAAAGACCTTAACAAAGTAGTGAATTTTTTCATGAGTATCTAACACATAGTAGTTATTCAATATATAAAGAATGAAAAAAGAAACTACAAAAACATTGATAAGAATATTGTTGACATCCAATAATGATTTTAAGGTGAAATTAAAGAACATGGGTTCGGATTTTTCTTCATTTCCATATTTCCATTAGATGTGAAGATTAAGAAAATGATTGTGCACAATATCTTATTATGTGTTGTTAACTCATTTCGACTCTGTGTATTCTTTTCACAACATGGAGTAATATGACAGATATGTTGCAAAGGGTGTTTTTCTTCACATAAAGAATATTTTTGCTCTGTGCATCAATGCTGGCACCATATCTCCACAGAAAATTTTGAGACATAGAAGACAAGTAGAAAGACATTCACAAAAAATGAAAAACTCAGACTCCTAATAATGCCTCAATTTTTAAAGAAGTCAACTATGACTTACTTTTATTTATAAAGTAAATGTCTGCTAGTAAACTACCAGTACTCTACCAGTAAAAATGTGTTAAAATATAAATTTTATTTATTCTTTAATACAAAAATATTCATTGAATATTTACTATGGGATGCTCACATATTTTGAATCTATGTAGAATTAAATGATAAGTTGTATATTAATTTAACATTTACTCAATTAAATGCCTAACATAATCCAAATATTATTCTTGTAACTGGAAATATAACAGTTTTTAAAATGGTCAATGTTATGCCCAGAATTCGTGATCCCCAAAGACCACTAGGGAGCCGAGTCCGATGCAAAAGCAAAGAGCCTTTATTCGAGCTAGCTCGAGCTCAATCCCCTACCTGCACCGACGCAGCGGTGAGATACCGGGGAGAGAGCGAGTTTCAAAAGGACAAAGGTTTTATTGGGGCCTAGGGGCAGTTGGTGAGGTAATGGCTATGGCCTCAGCCGATTGGCTGGGGAAGGGTCCTGGGGAAGGGTCCGAATCCTGTTAGGCAGGTGAGGGGGGGGTTACTCAAGGGGAGGAGGTGTGGTCAAGGTGAAGGACACAGAACAAGATGGAGTCGGCCAGCCTAGGCCCGCCCTTTCAGTCAACAATGTCTTTTTTCAGGAAGGTTGCTTTGAAGAAGGAAGCCATAAAATAGAACAGATGTAATACATTGTATGTGAAGTGCTGATAGGTACTATGGAAAAACATAATAATAAAATATAAGGAGGATAGAATAGCAGCAAAGAAGTGGTTGTGCAAATTTAAATAGGGAGGTCAAAGTAACAAAAGATAGAAAGTGACTCATGCAGGTAAACTGTGAAAAGGCATTTTAGGCAGAGTGAGAAATAAATGCAAAGACCATGGATCTGAATGTGTCTGCATACTCTTGCTTGAGAAGAGCAAGAGACTCTTACACGTGAATTTAATAAATATGCCAAGTTCCAAATATTCCCTTTCTACTCAGACTTCCCCATTAGCATGCAAACATGGCATTATCTCTCCCACCTTTGGGGGGGGGGTGGGGAACAACAACAACAACAAACATGTTATTTTGAAACATGATTAATTTTAATATGTTTACAAGGAAAGAGTAAATTCACCAGCAGAAAAAAAAAATTACCAAAATTAACATTTTACAGATTTTTAGCCTCAAAGCACAATACATTTTTCATAGAAACAAATATATCACCATCATAGGTAATAAGAGAAATAAGAGAAAACGAGGCAGGTAATAGGTTGTGAGTTCCTGGAGACGAAGCAAGCTAGATTGTGTATATCCTTATTAGCCTTACCACCTAAGACAATGGGCTTTTCCTTAAAGAGATATAGGGTGCCATTGCAGGGCATTGAGCAGAAGAATATACTCTGAAGAATTTTTTTTTTTTCAGGATCACTGTAATTGCCTTGTATTGAATAGATTAAAGGGGAATTGAACAAAGTAGAGGGAAAACACCTTCTGATATTTGCAACGATCTTAGAGAAAGAAAATGACTTGAACCAAGTCTTGAGAGGGAGGTAGCATGGTTTATGGGTACAGGGAAAAGAAGAGAGGTGAAAGAAATGACCTAACAATTGGAGGACTAGAGAAAATGCTTACTAAGCTGTGGAAGACATTGGAAGGAGGAGATATTTTGTTTATTTGTTGTAAGCAAGGGAAATTGGGAGTTTGGGTTTTGACCAGTTTCATATGCCTATTAGATTTTCAAGTGAAATGTCAGTTGAATATATGACTTTTGAAGTCAGCGCAAAGGTTCAGCTAAAAACATCAATGTATGGATTATCAGCATGCTGATATATGAAACTCTATATGGGGGAAATATGTGGTCCAAGACTTAGGGCCTTAGTCACACTGTTGTTAAGATTAGGAAAGTTGGGGAGGGGCACCTGGGTGTCTCAGTAGGTTAAGTGCCCGACTTCCACTCAGGTCATGATCTCACTGTTTGTGGGTTCCAGCCCCGCATCAGGTTCTGTGCTGACAGCTCGGAGCCTAGAGCCTGCTTCAGATTCTGGTTCTCATTCTTTCTATGCCCCTCCCCAACTTGTGCTCTGTGTCTCTCTCTCTCAAAAATAAATAAATATTAAAAAAAAAAAAAAAAAAAAAAAAAAAAGGAAAGTTGGGGAGAAAAACCCTAAAACCCTAGTAGCCTGAGATGGAGCAGCCAGCGATGCACAAGAAAAAATCCACATCAAGTGAAGAAACTTCAAGGGAAGAGAAGAGACACGGTTGTGTCAAATGCTGCTAATAGGTCAAATGAGAAGAGGTCTGAGATTGGATTGAGCAGCAGGGAGGTAATTGGTGAACTTGACAATGGAGGTTTCAGTGGATTAGCAGCAAAAGCCTGACTGAAATATTTTCAAAAGAAAACGGGAGAGAATTTGAGACAGTGAGTGAAAAAAGGTTTCAGTTTAGCTGCAAAGGAAAGGAGAGAAATGCAGTGATAGCTGAAAGGAGGGTCAAGAAGGTTCTTCTGTTTGTTGTTGTTGTTGTTGTTCCCTACCCCGACCCCAAAGGTGGGAGAGATAATGCCATGTTTGCATGCTAATGGGGAAGTCTGAGTAGAAAGGGAATACTTGGAACTTGGCATATTTATTAAATTCATGTGTAAGATCTGAGGTGTCCTGACTGGGGCTCCTCTTTCTCTGGCCTCGCCCAGCCTCCATAGCGTCCAAAGGTCACGCAATAATCGCCACTGTCACCCTCAGGTTACAGGGAACAGCTGGGGTAGCCCAGCGGGGCGGACGCATTGGACCGGAAGGCCCTGCGAGGGCCAGCCCCACTGGACTTCTTGGTGCCTCTCTGCCCCAGCTGGAGAAGGTGTCGCTGCCTGCCACGACTTCAGCGTCCACTTTTAATTTTTTTGCTGCAGCTACTCGAGAGGCCTCTTACATACTGCCAGTTCCCTACTTATGCGCTCACCCTGGCCTCTGCTTTGCTGCCCCAGGCCTCTTCCTAAACCTTCTCAGCTGAACTACTTCAGCTCAAGTCCAGGATGGCTAGGAAATGAGAGAGGTAGGGAGACAAAACAAATAAATCTTCCAGCTGGTTCTAGGAGAGACAATTCTGGGGTGTATTCTACAAGAGTTCCTCCATGGTCGAGTGGACACCAAGTCCAGGTCCCTAGGAATTAAAGGGCTAACTCCCTCTTTATTTGCCTTTTCCACTCCCTAGCTCCCTCTCGCCCTGCCCCCCTCCCTTGCTCTCTCTTTCCCTGCTCCCTGAGTTCACTTACCATATGAAGTACAAGCACCCAGGCCTTCCCCCTGGCTCTGTGTTGCAAGGCACTCAGATGAGACAGTGTTCAAGGATTTTAACTGCAACATTATTTAAAATGTTAAAAATATAAAGCCAGCATCTAAAACAGTGCAGGACAAGTTAAACATTATTGAATATTATGTATTCAATTAAAGTTAATCCAATGTATTCAATTTAAAGTCATTAAAATATTTTGGAAGAAAATATAAAATGTCTCCAAAAGCTAAATCTTGGGGTGTATATATGGCTGTATTTTATAATATTAATTCTTTTCTTTAATTAAAAACAGTTTCTTAAGTAATTTATACCATCTTTGAAAACATGAAAATACAGTAATTGTTAGGTATGAAGATAAATACCAACAGCAAAGCATAAAATACAGAAAGAATGTCTGTGTATCCCTTTTGTTGCCTGCAGGCAAATTGCACAAATGATTGGGTTTTAACTAGTTCAACAAATACAGTGAAAAGAATAAATATATTTTAAGGAACTGGAATGTAGCAAACACTGTACCAAAAGGATAAAAAAAAAACAAAACAAAACCTAAAGTAATAGCATCTTTTAAAATTTTTCTGCTTATTTTTCTATACGTAATCATATTTGTAATATGATTTGTAATCATTTGTAATGTGTAATGACCAATATCATTGAAAATAAATACCACACGTTGATAGAAGTGTATGGTAACATTGTCTTTTTCACTTAATATACATGCTTACAGCCTTTTTGTGTGCTTTCGTTCACTGAACAGACATCCACATTCATTTAATCACACTGATGTCTTTAAACTTTTTTTTTTCCTTCTTAGTTGATGGCTAATTTAGAGGCTATCCCTAGATCTAAATCATTTACACTGTTTCATTCTGTGCTTATTATCTAGTGCATATCTATGCCATACATCAAATTTAATGTTTTTATGAGGGTTTTAATGCATTACTGGAATAATGACATGTTAATAAAATTTACAACATTTTATTATATAAATGGATAATCTCCTACCAACATGTTACAAGAGAAATCCTTACAGTCTATTATGTTAATAAAGATATAAAATCCCCAACAGAAAATAATGGACTATAACCTAGAATAAATAAATAAAAGATCACAGAGATATATTTAACCATTTTATTTCAATTACCAATAAGATGCTTTTAAAATTTAAGAAGAATGTTGGTTCTTATGGGATCTTCGTGTCCTGGAGATTTAGATTGTATCTTTAGGACTATAATGGCTCCCTTCTAACATTTGTAATGATTCCATGAAGATTTGAAATTTCTATGAAATTTCTATTTGAATTTTGAATCTGCTTGTAAATACATCAAAAAAATTTAAGTATAGTTTCCTGTTTTGGCAAAACAATGAATTATGTTTGAAAGTAAGACTGAAGAATGTTATTATAGAACTTCATTAAATAATGAGTTCATTAATTTTGTGCTGTTATTCCTTTATTCTGAAAATATTTACCAAATATCTTATATGCTCCAGGCACTGTTTTGTTTACCAGGTTTCAAGAGAACTCAAGCCAAAGTTACTGCCTTTAATCTAGTGAAAGGAGACAATCTATAAACTAGAATTAGAGTGACACCTGGGTGGCTCAGTCGGTTAGGCATCCAACTCTTGATTTCAGCTCTGGTCATGATCTTATGGTCATGAGTTCCAGGCTTGTGTTGGGCTCTGTGCTGATAGTGCAGAGCCTGCTTTGGATTCTCTCTCTCCCTCTCTCTCTGCCCCTGCCCCCTCAAAAAAAAACAAAAAACAAAAACCAAAAAGAAACATAGAAAACTATGGGACATCAAATGGAGATCCATGTTAGGGAGAAAAGAAAGGGAAGGAAGAGGATGAAATGAGGGTGGGAGTAGCACTACAAGTTTAAAGAGAATGGAAAGGGACACTTCACTGACAGTAACCTTGAGAGAGAAAAGAGAGCCAGCAGTGAGGAAGAATGTTTCAAAGAGAGTACAATAGCCCTGAGGTGAGACAGGAGATGATCTGATGTGTTTGAGGATTAGAAATGAGCTTCGTGATTTTGGAGCAGAGTCAGTGAGAGAGAGGGGAGCTACGCTGAAGAAAGACTGACGGATGCAAGATTCTGTAGACCACTACAAGGAGTGACCTGCATTGGAGACTCAATCCTTTATCAGAACCCTAAAGCCACAAGACAGTATTCCGTATTTCCAAAATAGAGGCTTAGAGTATCTATCACGTAAGCAGAATATTATTCCTGAAAACTTCACAATCTCCATTAAACTATAAGAAACAGGTAACCATGATAATACAGACACATGAATATCCCCAAGGAATGTCAGTATCTATAATTGCTTTGAGTTTCTTGATCCAAACCATTTGCTAGCATATGGAAATCGGGTTTGTCTCTTGATCCAGGAAGTTAAAGTGTTATTAAATTTAATGGATTTCTAGAATTCCAATTCATTTCCATTTGTTATTGTGAAGACAGCTTTTACTTAAACTATTAACTTTGACAATAGCAATCTAAAAACTAGCACAAATTATGAATTTGCTAAAGCATGTCGACTCATTGCAGATCCCAGCAGGAGATATACATTTAGCATGTTATGTTAACAACAGGGAACAGGAGGCTGACATTGCAAATGTGGCTTCATTTCATTTGTTAATAATTATTATTCAATATTAATGTCAATAGTTGTAAATATAATGAAACTTACATAAATAATAGCAACGGGGAGGGACAGAGAAAGAGAGAGGGGGAGACGCAGAATCTGAAGAAGACACTATGCTCTGAGCTATCAGCACACAGCCGTACATGGGGCTCGAACTCCCGGACCTTGAGATAATGACCTGAGCAGAAGTTGGATACTTAAGCGACCGAAACACCCAGGTACTCCTGTGACCTCATTTTTTAATAGCAATGGTAAATATGCTTTAAATGAATGTTTTATATTACAACAGCTTTAGATTTACAGAAGAAATTCCAAAGATAGTAGAGAGAATTCTCGTATGTCCCACACTCGGTTTCTAGTATTATTATCTTATTCTAATTATGATACATTTGTTACAATTCATAAGCTAATGTTAATACATCATATTAAATAAAATCCATATTTTATTTAGATTTCCTTGGTTTTCACCTACTGTCTTTTTCTGTTCCAGGATTACATGGAAGATAGGTATCACATTACATTGAGTTATTGGTTCTCCTAAGGCTCCTCTCCACTGTGACAGTATCTCAGACTTTTCTCATTTTTCATGACCTTGATAGTTTTGAGGAATATTGGTCAAGTATTTTATAAATTGTCTCTTAATTATGATTTTTCTGTTTTTGCTTTTTTTAATTTTTGTTTTGTTTTGATTTTTAGAGATTAGAATGGTATTATGATATTTTTAGGAGAAAAACCACAAAGGTAAAGTGTTATTTACATCACATCATATCAAGAGCACTGTTATGGATGAAATGTATCTCCCTCTCCCCAAAAATAAAATTCTAACTCTCAGTATCTCAAAATATGTGATCTTATCTGTAAAGAGGATCGTTGCAGATGTAATTAGTTAAGTTAAAGTGAGGTTATACTGGAGCAAGTTTGGCTTTTTTTTTTTTTTTTTCAAATTTTTTTAATGTTTAATGTTTATTTTTGAGAAAGGGAGAAAGAAAGACAGAAAGCAAGTGGAGGAGGGTGGGAGTGGGGGGTGGGGGGGGCACAGTATCCGAAGCGGACTCCAGGCTCTGAACTGTCAGCGTAACACAAGGCTGGAACCCACAAACCACGTGATCGTGCCCTGAGCCAAAGTCGACCGCTTAACTGACTGAACCACCCAGGTGACCCTAGCGTTGGTGTCTAATCCAATATGCCTAGCATGCTTATAAGAAGACAGCCATACAAAGACAGAGACACAGACAGAACACCATGTGTTGATGAAAGCAAACATTGGAGTTATATGCTGGAGTCCAGCTCCAGCAGGTCCAGGGGTTCCTGAAGGATGAACGGCACTGGCGAAAGAGTGAAAAAAATAAAGTAAAATAAAATAAAACAAAAATAAAAATGAACGCAGACAACAGCAGTGTGTTGAACTGGCCGCTTTATTGTGGCAAACGTGGCATTATATTTGCTAGCAATTTCCTTGTAGCGTACGTCATCTGTGTTTTCTGGCATTGCCTAACTCTAAAATTTTTCCTATGTGTAATCACCCTTTAAGGAATAACATGGTTATTTTCTCATAATGTTCCCTCCTGCCCTTTGCTTATTGATTAATTTCTTCATATTATTTTCATTATGTATCTACGTTTATCTATAATCTATAAAGCATTTGCTTTGCTGTTTCATGAAAGGTCATCTATCTCTCAACACCTCAAGTGGAACAGTTTACAGGGACATGACCTCTTAGTTGTTTCCCTGAACCTCTTGTGGCTCGAGGAACAAAAGTGTTCGCCTCGGTCCAAGGTGCCAGGAGGGGGCCAAGAGGGCCTTAAGAACCCACGCCTTATACATTCTCAGAGAGACAGTGCACCTAGGAACTAATGAACCATTCTGTACTTTAACCTACTAGGTTCAATCATCATCTGGAATGCCTCCTGGGGGCCACGTGGGCCTAGGGGTTGGAGTCACTTGTGCCCATAGATACACTCCTTTGTTGCCAGAGTGGGGCTTTTAAATCCATTTATTCCTCCTTTGCTGGCAAATGTATGAGGCTATCCTTCCTTTAGGTAGAGGAGTCTTTATAGGGGGTGGCAAGGGCTAAATGTAGGGTCGCACAATTTCCTCATGGAACCTTATTTTCTTTCCCCAGTGGTTCTTTTCCCAGGGGGCCTATCGAGGGCAATTCCCCAACAGACAATTTGCTGGAAGCTGAGCTATCCCGGCCTGAGTAGCAGGGCCCGGGCTGTGGATGGATTGGTGACTGCGGACCACCCACAGTGAAGCTTCTTGTACTCCCGCTTTTAGGTAATTGGGCCTTAAAACTACCTGGGGTATTGTCTGTTGGGGAATTGCCCTCGGCAGGCCCCCTGGGAAAAGAACCATTAGGGAAGAAAATAGGGTTCCTCAAGGAATTGTGCGGCCTTCCGTTTAGCCCTTGCCGTCCCCCATGGAGACTCCTCTACTTACAGGAAGGATAGCCTCATACATTTGCCAGCAAAGAGGGCCCGTAAAGGAGAGACATGGATTTGAAAGCCTGACTCTGGCAACTAAGGAGTGTATCTCTGGGCACAGGTGACTTCAACCCCTAGGCCCACCTGGCCTTCCAGAGGCATTCCAGATGACGACTGAACCTAGTCGGTTAAGGTACAGAATGGTTCATTGGTCCCTAGGTGCATTGTCTCTCTGAGAATGTGTGAGGCCTGGGTTTCTAAGGCGTTTTCGGCCCCTTTCTGGCACCTCAGACCGAGGCAAACACATTGTGCTTCTGGCCTCATGTAGTTAGGAGGTCATGTCCCTGTAACTGTTCCACTTGAGGTGTTGAGAAATGGAGGGCCTTTCACGAGAACAGCAAAGCAAATGCTTTGTAGATTATAGATAAACGCAGATGCATAACGGAATAATGTAAGAAATTAATCAATAATCAAAGGGTATGCGGGAAAATTAGGGGAAATCGCCATGTTATTTCTTAAAGGTTGTTTACACATAGGAACATTTTCAAAATTAGGTAATGTTAGAAAAACATAGCTGACGTATGCTACAAGGAAATCACTAGCATATATAATGCCACGTTTACTACAATAAATCAGCCAGTTCAACACACTGCCGATGTCTGTGCCCATTTTTATTTTAGTTTTAGTTTTTTTTTTTTTTTTATTTTAGTTTTTTCTTTTTTAGTTTTTTATTTTAGTTTTGTTTTATTTTCACCGACGCCGTTCTTCCTTCGGGAACCCCTGGATCTACTGGAGCTGGACTTTGGCAACAATTCCCCAGGTACTTTTATTAAGGTCAAATTACATAAAAGCAGGAGTACAAGAAGCTTCACTGTCTGGGAGCTGCCCTGCAGTCCCGATCCATCCACCGCCCGGGCCCTGCCATCAGTCTGGTTGGATAGCTCGGCTTCCAGCAGTTATGCATCTGCAAACCAAGAATTGCCAAGGATTGCTGGGGACACTAGAAGCTAAGAGAAAGGCAGGGAACAGGTTATCCCCTAGAGACTTGGAATCTTCAAGAGAACATGGCCTTGAAGATAACTTGATGTCAGATTTCTAGGTTTCAGAATTCTGAAACAATACATTTGTTTTATTTAAACCACCTGGCTTATAATACTTTGTTACAACATCCCTGGAAATATATACAGGTATATACTATTCACATAACTTATCACTGTTGATGTTGACCTTGAGCACCAAGCTCAGGTAGAGTTTGTCAGGTTTCTCAAATGTAAGTTATTCATTTTTTTCCCCTTATCTATACTGTACTTTTTGAAAAGCAATCACTATGCACAACCCACACTAAAGGAATGGGGATTTCTGGTCCCCCTCCTTGAAGAAGGAAAAAATACATAAATATTTTAGAATTCTTCCATATGAAAGACTTGTCAAATCTCCCTCATTTATTTTAGTTATTCATTCAATCAATCAGTGCATTGTATCATTATAAACTTATGGAACTTAATTTTATACTTTTGATTATAATCCAATAATACATTATTTTGTGGCTCATATGATTCCATGTTTGACCATTAGGTCCTTCAGCCGATATACAACATATGTACCTAGACTTGTTGTAACTTAACTAATTACATCAGCAAGAACTCTATTTCTGAATAAGATCATATGTTGAGGTACTGAGATTAGGATTTTAATTTATCTTTTTGGGGCACTCATAACAGTGTCCTTGATATGATATAATAAAAATAATGCTTTACTTCTGTGGTCTTTCTCCTAAAAAAACATAATCCCATTCTACTCATGAAAAAAACATCAGACAAATCCCACCTAAGGAATGATATACAACATGGACATATGTAGATGTAGTGATATAAACTCTCTCTATATGTAGCAATTGTATGAAATATTTTAAGCATTATTGTAACTCTAAATCACTTATAATTTCATATATTTTTTTCTTCTTTGCCAAGTTTCATCACCCTTCATTAAGAATCTCTGACATCTAGGGGCACTTGGGTGGCTCAGTTGGTTAAGGCAACAACTTTTGGTTTCTTAGATCATGATCTCACAGTTCATGACTTCAAAGCCCGTGTCAGTGCAGAGTCCGGGATTTCTCTCTCCCTCTTCCTCTGTCCCTCCTTAGCCCTCTCTGTCCACCCGCACTCTCTCTCTCTCTTCTCTCTGTCTCAAAAGTAAATAAACATTTAAAAAAAGAATCTTTGATATTTAAACTTTAGTTCCAAGCTTAAATTTCTGCTTCAGAAGATTCTATTATCCTTTCTATGGAATTATAAAATTGTTTCTTAACTAACATGCTGTTCCTATGTCACATAGTCACTGGTATTGCACTAAAACACCACAGTGATCATACCACAGCCTTGTGGAAAAATGTTCACTGCCTTTCCGTCACCACTTAAATAAAATTCTACTCCCGCTCAAAGTTTATATAATCAAGTTGCATACAGAATTTCTATTATCACCTCTCTATGCTCTCTTTCCCAATTCTCAAACATTAGTGAGTAGAATTCTCATATATATACCAAGTTATGTATCTTTTCATATTATTCCCACTATCCAGAATACACAGAGCCCACAGCCAAATGTCTGAGTCATATTTATCTTTTCCAGACAAGAACAAGTATGGTTTACTTGATAAAGCCTCTCCTAAGCTTTCCAGTTAGAAGTAATCTCTTGTCCCTGAACCGTCCCCACCCCAACATTTGAGTGTTTCTCCTTTTACACACCAGTCTTGATCTTATCCATAAATCTATGATTTTTGAAAGCAGAATACATATGTTAGCACTTTTTAAAATCCTCCACTGCACCTACCATGACATCATCCATATTTAGTTTTATATTTATCATGAATTCATGCAGCATAAATCAAAAAAAAAGAGATTTTTAATCTTCTGCTAAATTGACGAAATTTACAGACCTTTTTCTTTCTCAGTTAAATCCAATTACACAATAATTTATTCACTATCTCCTCTATATTCAGGTTTCCATCTTTAGTAAACCATTTAATGGAGTTTTTCTAACTCAGGATAATTTATAAATCAGATATGATTTTAACCCCATTTCCTTCTTCCCATTATTCTCATATTTTAGTCTCTATTTGCAGTAATTGTTTTTCTCTAAGTACATAATCATACCATTGATTTGCTTGTGAATGTTGCACTTATTACCCTTAACATTACTCCTTTTCAAAGTAAAGGAAAGAGAACTTCTCCAAGAAGCCAAAGTTAAAAAAAAGTCTTTAAACCTAGAGAAATACTTATAAATTAAAGTGGTAGCTTCTACATAAAGCCATTCTCTAAATTAGTGACATTTTTATTTATTCTTTTAAATGTTTAGTTTTGAGAGAGAGTGAGCAGGGAGGGACAGAGACAAGGGGTATAGGGGATCTGAATTGGGCTATGCACTGACAGCAGAGAGCTGACGTGGGGCTCAAACTCCAAAACCCTGAGATTATGACCCAAGCTAAAGTCGGTAGCTTAACTGACTGAGCAACCCAATCCCCTCAGCTAGTGACATTTTTAAACATCAGGGAAAATTTTAGTTTCTTGCTAAGAAATGATATAAAGACTGATAAATAATTGAGAGCAACAATGGGATGCAGAAGCAACTTGAAAACTAGAACTAAAATGGGAAAGCTAAATGTTAAAATGCCTTCTCAAAAATAAACAACAGTTTAATACTACCATTAGTAGAGTGAATATGGCCATTACTGATTCTTTTCAAGATTGGTCAACACTTCTTAGTATTTGCTTGTCCAAATAAATAAGTATTTTTCTAGGATCATATTTCTTTTGAATGACTCTTCCTTAGAGGATTATAATCAGTAGTTATTTTGGTTTTTTTCAAATATGTATTTTTGAGAGAGAGAGCATGCAAAAGTGGGGGAGGGTCAGAAAGAGAGAGGGGAGTCACAGAATCTGAAGCAGTTTCCAGGCTCTGAGCTGTCAGCAGAGACTAATGTGGAACTCTAATCCAAGAACTATGAGATCATGACCTGAACTGAAGTTTGATACTTAATCAACTGAGCCACCCAGGCACCCCAGTAGTTATTTCCAATGACATTAAAAAAAATTTTTTTTTAATGTTTATTTATTTTGAGAGAGAGAGCGAGCACGTGCAAACAGGGCAAGGACAGAGAGAAAGACAGACACAGAATCCAGAGCAGGCTCCAGGATTTGAGCTGTCAGCACAGAGCCTAATGTGGGGCTGGGAGGTGTGAGATCAGGACCTGAGCTGAAGTCTGATGCTCAACTGACTGAGCCACCCAGGGTCCCCAAGGACATTTTTGACAGGGCATGTTGATGAATCACATATGCAACAGAATTGGCCTTGAGTACTTAATGTATGTCTGGAACTGTTCTACACATAATTGGATACTATGTTGATACGTCCCTGCCATACGCTCATTCTGTCAAGATCCTAATAAATGGACAAAAAATAAGTAAGTTAATACATATATTTTAAAATAATCTTGAGTAGTTATAATCCTTATAAAGCTAAATAATGTAAGATAATATGTGAGGGTGTGCCTGAGGGTGGGGAGGGCCTGTGTGTGTTTGTGTGTGCGTGTGTGTGTAATTGGGAGGTGAATAAAGACTGCTTTGACTTATACCATTTGAGTAGAAAGCTTGAGTTAAGCAAAAGGGAGGCTTCTTTGATTTCTTGACATGAGTATCATCCTCCATTGGGGTTTCTGCAGACTGAAAACAGTATAGCTGTTTAAAGAAAGTGAAACATATTTGAGCAAGATAAGGATTGAGATACTGTAGTTCTATTTTGTTGAATACCTTGTAAAGTTGATAGCTTAACCTGGAACTTTCTGTATCTTTCTGCATCAGTGGGCACATTGGATTGCTTGAGAGGTACAGAGTATTGTGAGCTTTATGATATAAGAAACTCTTTTGGAGTTTCTGTGTGGTGGTTAATTTTATATGTCCACTGGGCCACAAGATGCCTGGATATTTAGTTAATATTGTTTCAGTGTATCTCCAAGAATGTTTCTAGAAAATATTAGCATTTGAATTGGCCAGTTGAGTATGCAGATGGATCTGTGCAGTGTGGGTGGACATCATCCAATCCCTTGAGGTCAGAATAGAATAAAAAGGTTGAGAAACATGGAATTCACTTTCTGCCAGAATGTTTGAGCCGAACATCAATTTTCTGCCCTCAAACTGGGACTTATACTTACATATCCAACTTATACCAGGCTGATTGTCAAGCCTTGGGACCCAGACTGTAATCTATCTATACCCTTGGCTCTTAGTCTCTCAGTCTTTTGAACCATATCATGGCTTTCCTGAATCTCCAGTTTGTAAACAGCAGGTGATGGGGCTTCTCAGTCTCCATAATTATGTGAGGTCATGCTTTATCATAAAACTTTATGTATAAAATGTTCTGTTGGTTTTTTTGCTCTGGAGTATCTTGACTATCCATTCCACTTCTGTTGAGGTAAATAAAAATAAAACCAGGTTCAGCCTAAAAGAAACCTCAGGTAAATTGTTTCTTAAATGAAACACATATGTGACCAGAATTTCTTCATTCTAAGATGGCATTTATTTTTGTAGGCAGAGTATCACTTTAATAAGTTTAGTAGGTGAAATGTTAACATTACATAGAGTATATACATGCAAAGTCTGTGTAACTGGGGAAAATCTTATATGTATTGATACCACTTGGTTTGAATACCACAATGAATGTTTGCATTTAAACTGTAAAGACTTGGGGCATCTGGGTGGCTCAGTTGGCTAAGCATCCAACTTTGGCTCAGGTCATGATCTCACAGTTAGTGAGTTCGAGCCCCGCATCGGGCTCTGTGCTGACAGCCTAGAACCTGCTTCGGATTCTGTGTCTCCCTCTCTCTCTGCCCCTCCCCCTCTCACCCATTGTCTCTCTCTGTCTCTCTCTCTCTCTTTCAAAGACAAAAAGCAAAAAACAAACAAAACAAACAAACTGTAAAGACTCTTCAGGTTCTAAAGAGTCTAATCCCTTGAATGTGCCAACATGACCACACTGTATTTTATAACCCAGGCTTGTGATTTTATACTCTTAAGCAACCAATCATTCATAAAATAACTACCCATACATTTGCTATTTTGTCTTTAATTAATACTTAGTTAAACTCATGGTATATTGTCCTCTTTTCATTGTCTGTTTACCATTAAGTGATAAGCATATTTTTTGCAAATTAATAATAGTGGTTAACATTTAAAGAAGTAGTAACAACAGCCACTTCTATGAGAGGAGAAAACTCCAAACTTTGTAAGATATTTGGTATGTGACTTTAAATAATTTATAATTATATTAAGGTTTTCATTTGGAGATTATCAAAATATGTTCTTTTAGAAGGCAATTTAATGTTTGGTGTCAAGAATTCAGGTGAAACATTTACATTAAACTTCAAATGTATTGTGTTTCCAATGCAAATAAATCAAACACAGTAAAGATCGATGGAAGAGATACATTCTTGTACTGCTAACTTCCCGCTGGTATAGGCAATGAGAACACCATAACCAATTACACATATATAAACTACTTCTTCAATCTGGAACAACACAATAAGTTTTTCATTACAGCTAGATGTATTTAAGAATTTATCAGTAAGAAGTCTTGTATAACTTGCTTGGATTTTTGTGCAAATTTTCCAAAACCTAGGATTCCAGTGTCATTCAAATGTCCCAATTCAACTTTCACACACTGAGTGAATGCTAGAGTCAGACCCATTGACTTTTGCTATTGTTTCTTAATGCCGCATTATGTTCTGCTACAAATCAGCCAAACATCTGTAATCTCATTTCTCGGATTTAAAGATTCCTTGCTGGTTTCATCCTAGTCAGGCCACATTGTTCTTCAGAGGAGAACACAACCATTATCTCAGTGCTGAGGTCTCACATATGTCTTTAATATTGTAGTCATTACATTCTGCCTTCAAACACATATATGCATCCTTTCTGGATGCTAGCAATAGGATTTGTTCCAGCAACTTCTACCTGAGAGACCCATAAATGCTCTCCCGCAATCTTCCCCTTTTCCCAAACAGATCAAGCTGTTTATCTGTTTTAAATATGAAATTAAGAAGTGTTTAATATCCTTCCCATTTCCAAAGACTCATCCTCTGCCAGTGGAAACACTCAGTGATTTCTGCGGATCCGAATTTGGCCTGCTGTGTTAGCTAGTCTGCATTCGGGAACTTGAATGGAACTTCTTCCTTTTCCTCTTCTCTTGGAGGACATTCTTGGTGATTCCAAGATGTCTTTGAGTTTATGTATGCATCCTTATTAACTACTCTCATTAAAGGAAAGTAAGTGCAAACGCACAGGTATAACTTTGCCAGAATGCACCCTCTGATAGTTTCCTCACAGGGCTCCTCTGCCAAGCGCCTGGCACATTTATTTTGGCACCAATTACAAGATCTCTTGATTTCAGAAAAAGTAAAATGTCAGGAATATGCTACTTTGACTCTGGCAACATATTATGTAGAGTCACAACTTTCAAATTATGTCCTCAAGCTGAATTTAGAGCTGTGGAATTATGCTGGGAAAGAAACTGAATGGGGGGAAATAAGGGATAAATGGTAATCTTGATTAGCATGTTCAACTCTTCTCATTCCTTAAGGGAAAGTGATGCTGCTATCTACCCATCTATTCAAGCCAGGAAACTGTGCATCATCAGACTTCTGCTTTCTCGTTTTTCTTGTCTCCCACGTATAATCCATCACCACATTGTGTCAGGTCTGTCTTCTAAATATGATTCACATTGGTCTATTTCTTTTCCATTTCCACTGATGTACGTCAGTACATGCCCCCAGCATCTCTGGCTTGAATTGCCTTAACAGCCTCCAACTAGAGTCTCTGCCTCCAGTCGTGTTTACAAATCAAATCCATTTTCCACACTGTAGCCAACATATTATTTTTAAAGTACAAATCTGATCATGTCACATCTCTGGTAAACTATATTATTGGCTCCCCAATGTTCCTAGAGTAAAACTCTATATGGCTTACTAGGATTTTCATATGGGCCCTATTTACCTTCCCAGCTTCAGCTCTTAACATTATTCTTCCCAAACCCAGTGATACAGTAAACTGAATTTGCCTCCAGGCAATTTAACACTGTTGTTCTCTCTGAATGGAATGTTCTTCTGCCTTCTAACTCTATAATAAATAAATAAACACTAAACAAAGAAAAAAGTAAAAAAAAAAAAAAAGAAAAGAAAAGAAAGAAAAATTTTTCTAAATATGGGTTTGGCCAACTTGTTATAATTATCCATTTGTACTGCTCCTTTTAACCCTCAACTCAGAGGCTACTGTTGCCAGAATCTTACTTGACCTTTGAATTTGTTGCTATACATGTCCCTAATATACCATTTACCATTCTGCATTGGGATTGCTGGTTTTACTAACCTGTATTTACTTATAGGCACTCTCGTGTCTCAGGTTGAAGGCAGTGGAAAGATGTATTGTCTCAATTTATTTTAAATATCCTGCATTTCAGTGTTATTACATTAGGTATATAATTGCCAATTTTCTGGTCTTCATTATTGCCCCTTTTTGATACCTGCTTTACATATTTTAAGGAGTTCTTCATTTCTTCTGGAGATATTTAATTTTGTGACTTCCATATTACCATGTTAATTCTTTGGCACCTTCCTTTGTTTAGAGTTATATCTTCTAAAATTTGCATAATGGTTGAGGGTGTCTCAAAACACATTACATGAATCCTATCATCAGTGTGAGTTATACATAACTTATTCACAGTATCTGTGGCTTATTACCAAATAAATAAGCCTATCTGAAATTGTAAGACCTACATATGCTGTTTAAATTTTCATTGTGGATATAAAGTAAATTCCTTTACCACTAATTGTAAGTTATATCATTGTCCACACAGATAGTTTACAATAGACAGTTTTTATGTTATTATGGGTGAGGATAAAAGGAATTTTGAAATTTATAAATATCCTTGTGAAGATTTTGAGAATATAGAATAATACAGCAGACTTTTTCTTCCCCTGAAACTTGCTTAACAATGCCCATATCCTTCATACTAAAAATAAAGCAAAAATGTTCCCTAAAATTTAAACTATATTTTGTGGCCAACCATGTTGCTGATTATATAAATGAGCTGCAATAACATTGGATCAAAATAGCTTAATTAATTTTTTTTAACATTTATTTATTTTTGAGGCAGAGAGAGACAGAGCATGAATAGGGGAGGGGCAGAGAGAGAGGGAGACACAGAATCAAAAGCAGCATCCAGGCTCTGAGCTGTCAGCACAGAGCCTGATGCAGGGCTCGAACTCACAAACCGTGAGATCATGACCTGAGCCAAAGTCGGTCGCTCAATCGACACAGAATCCGAAACAGGCTCCAGGCTGTGAGCTGTCAGCACAGAGCCCGACGCGGGGCTCGAACTCACGGACTGCGAGATCATGTCCTGAGCCAAAGTCGGACGCTTAACCGACTGAGCCACCCAGGCGCCCCAAAATAGCTTAAATTAAGAATAATCTGGGAGAAAACACAAGAGAGGGAAACAAACCACAAGAGACTTAACTGAGAACAAACTGAGGTTGCTGGAGGGAGGCAGGTAAGAGATGGGCTAGATGGGTGATGGCTACTAAGGAAGGCACTTGTGATGAACATTGGGTGTTATATGTAACTCCTGAAACCAACATTACACTGTATGTTAAATAACTAAAATTTGAATTAAAAAAAGGGATATTTGTTTTTCAAAAGAATATTGTTTATAAAGGCTTGGATTTCAATGATTTAAATAAACCAGAGTAGTATGAACAATAGTACTTTATAATGCTTTGAGCAATTTCTTATTTTAAAAAGTATGTAATTAATAAGTTTAAGTTTTAGAATCTAATATCATGTTTTTTGCCCACCTTATTGCATTACATAGTGTTCGGCAATAATTCATGTCTACCTGGTATTTCAGAACGTGACTTATTTGGAAATAGAGTCTTTGAAGATGTAATTTTTAAAGGTTTTCAAGATAAAACCAGCCTGGAGTTAGGATGGATCCTAAATCCAATGATTCGTGTCTTTTATGAAAAGAGAAAGGCACCCAGACACACAAAGGAAAGGCCACAGGATGGTGGAACCAGGATTTTGTAAAGCTAAGGAATTCCAGGAGCTACCAGAAACTAGAAAAGACAAGGAAGAATTCTCCCCAAGGTCCCCTAGAGGGCATATGGCTGTTGACAGCTCATATTGTCCTTCTGGTTTCCAGAAGTATAAAAGAATAAATTTATTTTTCTTTAAACAGTAGTAATTTATTATAGTAGTCCTGGGAAACTAATATAGCTATCAAGCACATAGTCCATTGGGGATATTTTTTATCTACATTCCTTTCCTTATAATTTAGAACTTTTCTGTTGAAAATCATTGTATGCTTTTGAAGGTTTTTAGAGTTCAAACATTTCTAGCTTTCCAATACAATGATAACTACATGTTTAAAACAATGGCAGCGTTTGATTTTCATCTTCACTGAATAAATAGTACCATGAAAAAATTGTATACAGATTTTAAACAACCATATATTATTTCCATTGCAGAAAAGTAGAGACATATTAGATATACCTAAAACCTTTGTTCATTCAGCTAGAGTGAAAATCAGGTTTATTTCCTTAATTATTTTATTTTTTCTTATAATCTTTTTAAATAATAATTTCAAGGGTTACCGATTTTTATTAATGTTTATTTATTATTTTTGAAAGCAAGGGAGCATGTATACACATGCTCATGAGCAGGGTGGGGGCAGCAAGAGAAGGAGACAGAGAATCTGAAGCCAGCAGCAGAGTGCCCAATGTGGGGCTCGAACTCATCAACTGTGAGATAATGACCTGAGCCGAAGTTGGAGACTTGGCAAATTGAGCCATGTAGATTTTTTTTTTTTTTTTGATATTCCATTGGTGGAAGATCTATTGAAGACTTGTAGTAAGGATGTATTTAAGCCTTATAAATAGGAATTATCCTATGGTTGAAATCCATTATAATATTAAGAATTTATTATGGACGGATTGTGTGTGTTTCTCCAAAATTCCCACATTGAAGCACCAGTTTCCAGTGTGATGGTATTTGGAGGGAGGGCTTTTGAGAAGTTATTCAGTTAAGATGAAGTCATAAGGGTGATGTCCTCATGATACCCTCACCAAGCACTGAAGTGGCCAGCACTTTGATCTTGGACTTACACCCTCCAGAATTATGAGGAATTCATGTTGTTTAAGTCACCCTATGTATGATATTTTTTAACAGCAGCCCAAACTAAGATAGTATTCTAATAATTTCAATTATTTCAAACACAGATACCTAGTACATATAACTGTTTTAAGTGTAGTGCTATGTTAGAGAGAATGAGTTATGGTGTTTACACTCACACATTAGCATGCATTGGAATCACCACAGGACTTTTAAAAACATAGATTGTTGGGCCTTGCCCCCAAGTTTGTGATTTAGAATATTTTGGTTGGGCTCCAAAATTTGCTTCCTTATAAGTTTTCTGGTATTGTAAATGCTGTAGGTCTGAAAACCACTCATTGGAACCAATGGGTATAATATGAAGAATCCTGAGTCTGAATTCTGTCTTTTTTTGTAATAAGTCTGAAGTGAATTTTATCAATTTCCTTATTTTTTAAAAATAAGAATGGAGCATTAAAAGTTATCATATATTATTGTTATGTTCAATAAAACAATACACATAAAGCACATAGTATAATTCTTAACACATGACAAGTGCTTAAAAGAATATTGATAATATCCCAGCCATCTTCTAACGTCTCCCAAAGTTGGTTGACCTTGAAACTCTGGAGATCTAACTATCTACTTCATAGTTGGTTCTGTGTGTGGCACACATGTGCATGTGTCCGCGTGTGCAACTGAGTGGTGAAAGAAAGAAAGATTTCTGTGAAAATTTATCCAAGATAGTTTTCGCACATTTTTATCATTGTTTTATTATTGTTGTTATTTGGCTATTTTAATGAGGTTAATTAATATACTGTGAAGTCACCAAATTTTAAATAGTATAAACCATTCTTCAGAATCCAGATTATCAGGATGACCAGTGTATATTAAACAAATGTTTCTATGAGATTTAGCATAAAAATTATAGATTCCTGCTCTTTTATTTATTTCTATCTTTCTCTAAGCATTTAGCACAGTAATCTTGAAGCAACTGGTGTTGGTTAAATATCTACTGAATTTTTAAAACTCTGCCAGATTTCTCTTCACACATAATACTCAGGCAGAGAGAAAAACCTTGTGAGAAAACAGAAACACTACATCTGAAGAGTAAAATTGTGTTGTTTTATCGGTTTTCTTCTATCTTGGTTATAATTACATTGATCTCTTAAACAAGAATATGACTATAAGATTATTTGGTTTGCTGCTTTCATCCAGATAACACATATCCAGGGACGGTAAAATACAGCAAATGTCTTTCCTGTACCAAATTTCTAAAAAAAATTAAAAAATTAAAAACCCACTTTCAGAGCCAATTCATGAGCTCACACAACAACAGTATTACATAGTGACAGAGTTCTATCTTGGGTTAATGGTAGAATATTTAACAAGCTATGGGGTGGTAGAAATAATACGTCCAGAGACATGGAACTGCCTCATAAAAATATACCATCTTTCAAATTCTGAAAAGGAAATAGGAACAAAGTTTTGTGTGGTTACATCTCAATGGCAGAGTTCCAACACCAATATCAGTATTATGAGTCATAATGCCACAACAAAACATTATTTTTTTTCATTTTAAAAACAAAGACAAACATGTTTTCATTTTTTGTTTCATTTTGAGACTATAAACTTAAATCCCTCATTAAATTTTATTTGGCATGGTTCAATAAATATTTACTTTATCATCATGTTCTATGCTTTACTACTTCTATCTCTAAATTGTTTTCCAATTCTATCTTTTTAAAAGAATTTCTATGGTTACTAATTTAGATATTATATTTCTTTTCTTTATATTTTTTCTAAACAAACAAATTGCAATATATCCTTTTACATATTCAACAGGTATTTATTTATAACAACATGACAAATGCTAAATAGATATTGCTTTATTGAGCAATAGGTTGATAAAATGTTTGGGAGATATATGTTCTCTTCTTAAACATCACTTTTGTGTGTTGTTGTTGTTGTTTCTTAAAGTTTTATTTATTTTGAGAAAGAGAGAAAGAGAACCAGCAAGGGAGGGACAGAGAGAGAATCCCAATCAGGTTCCATGCTGTCAGCACAGAGCCTGGCAGGGGACTCGATCCCACCACCCATGAGATCATGACCCAAGCCTAGATGGAGTCAGACGCTTAACTGACAGCCACCCAGGTGACCCGTAAACATCCCTTTTCCGGTGAAAAAAGTAATTATTCTTGAAACTTATTTTGTAAATTATTCGGTGAAAATAAAAGGAAATATATTAATGATCATGTAGTCATTTTTTCTTTAAGTAATGAATTGAGCTAGAATAGATTGAAAGAAATTCCGCTCACTATCAATTTCCCCTGTTCCCATGGACTTTCGGTATGAAATACAGTCAAATAGATTGTTGGAACTTAAAAAGTAATATTTAGTTGTGAAGAAAAAGCATAAGATTTTCAATATTTTCTCACTATGGTAAATAAAATGTAACAATTTTTATTTTTTAGAAAGTAAAATTGGGCTAATAGTAATAAAGAAAATCACTTATTTATGTAGCTTACTTTGTTAAACAGACTATCAAACTGAATATTACTAAGTTGTGTGCATATTTCAAGTAACAGCAGATCATTATAAAACAAGCTTATAATTCTACAAGAGCTCTTATATTGTGAAACAAATTTTGTGGACAAAATAATAACAGCTAATAGCATTTAAGGGACTTTCCCATATAAATTTGACATTAAAAATGTACACTGCGCAATATAGAAACGACTAGCCATATATAGCTCTTTAAACTTAAATGTAAGTTAATTAAGTAAAATCAAATATTTGCTTTCTCAGTCATGTTGGTCACATTTCAAGTACTCTATTGTCACATGTGCAAAAGAAAAAAAAATATTAGGACAGCTATGTTGTGGGTTGAATTGCATCTTCCCAAAATTCACATGTGGAAGTCCTAACATCCAGTACCTCAGAATGTGACCTTATTTAGAAATGGTCATTGCAGATAGAATTGGTGAAGATGAGATCATTAGGGGGCTCCCTCACCTGATATGACTAGTGCCTTTATAAAACGGGAACATTTGGACATAGAGACAAACACCTAGGGATAATACCAGGTGAAGATGAAGATAGAAATTTGGGTGAAGCTTCTATTAGCCAAAGGACACCACAAATGGCCAGCAAACCACCAGAAGCTAGCTGAGAGACATAGAACTGATTCTCCCACACAGCCCTCAGAAGGAGCTGACCCTATTGATACCCTGATTCTGGATTTCTAGCCTCCAGAACTGTGATAATGAATTTGTGTTATTTAAGCCACCCAATCTGCGATCCTTTGTTGCAGCAAAGTAAAATGGGTGAAGGGAATCTAAATATGCCACCACAGAAGACAATTAACTTTGGCATAAATAGTATGAAGAGAAGTTTAGAAATAGCAAACATGGGAAGAACTCTCTGACCTCTCCTCCCCTGTCTCAATTTCTCTTTGTAAAAGCGTCTCCCCCTCTTATACAGGAAGAGGATGGTTCAGTCAGTGGAGATGACTCTTCTCACTGGAGAGCGCACCAACTTGAGTCTGAACAAAGCTTACTGATAATGCTCTCCCATGAGTCTCCCTTACATATTTACTTAACCACAATTTACTGTCCCTAGAAGACCAAACCACTTTGGCTTTGTCTAGTCACTTCTCCAGAATTTACTGCCTTTTGTTAAAATGCCACATAAGCCCTCAGGCCTAACAGCTTATTTTGGTTTTCACTTTTTTTCCATGAAGCCCATGTTTATCTGTTTTCTGTTTATCTCCTCCGTTTATCTGTCTTTTTTCACTTTAACCCACACTTCTAGGTTACTAAATCTAAAAGGGTAGAGGAAAACTTTTCTTCTCCCAATACAAGATATCACAAATGTAAATATAACCTGAATTATGTCCATATGGCTTTTTTGTTACTTGTTTCAGCTAAAGAAGAAGGCGTGCCATTGAATGAATAAAAATGAATTGATATGATTATTTTCTTCTGTGAGGTAATATTCATTATAGCCTTTCTTAATCTGAGATTTTGTTTTGTCTCATAACATTCTGCAGAGCGAAAACAAATTAGATCAGTCCTGCTAGAAGAAAATTTGTCAATGTTTGACAAACCAGTGGCTACAAGCTAATATGTCCAATATAACTGAGGTAATCATCACTGTCATTGCAGGTCTTATATTTACAAAAATATCACTTGGGGCACTGAACTGGTTCAGTTGGTAGAGCACACAACTCTTGACCTCTGGGCTGTGAGTTTGAGATCCACATAAAAAAAAATATACATATATATGTAGTCATATTAATATATATGTTATATATATTAATATGTATATATATATATTATATGACTACCATTATCATCAATTTTCAAATGAAGAAATGAGGTCCGTGCATGTTAGTGAGTCTTACACCCCCAACTCCTACACATGAGGTTTTAATTGTTCCTTATTAGTGTCATAAAGAGAAAAAATTGAGGTCAGTGTCAGAAAGTCAGGAGGTGATCTTTTAAATTATTGGTAAATTGGCGCCCGCTGACGTGAGAAATTAAAAAAAGTAGCATAAAATACAAAATATAATAAAAACTGACGTTTAAAACTTCCAATGGATTAAGCATTGTGCAAAATATGTATCTTTTGACCTTTACAGTCAACAATACATGCCTTTTTCACCTGTTTCACCCTTCTATTCATCTATCTTTGCATCAAAACTGCCATCTCTTCATTATTGTAGTGTTATAAATGTCCTCAATCTTGTTGCTATTTTTTTAATGTTCATTTATTTATTTTGAGAGAGGGAGAGAGCGCACATGCGAGCTGGGGAGGGGCAGAGAGAGGCAATATCTTAAATCTTTTTTATTATACTTCCTAGAGTATAATTGAATTTTGTTAACTCTTTGTGATTACGTTTGTATTTCTAGTAGTTTCATTTATAGCTACCCTTGTCGGATTTTATACATGCTTTGCAATGTTCAGTTTGTTCAAGCTGTTCATCTAAAATTTTGTCCTTGAAATTTTATCACAGTTTTTTCTTGTTTTTAAATGATCATTTTAAAATTATTTATTACATTAGTATGCTGCATTGAATGATTTAATTGAAATGTTAAATCAAATTTACATTCCTAGAGAAACTCAATTTAGTTGTCATGTATTTTTCATTTTTTATTATTCTTTTGATATATGGCTACATTTGGCTTGCTAATATTTTGTTAAGGAGCTTTAAAAATATGTTTATGAAAAATATTGGTTTGCATTTTTCTTTCATATCTTTGACTTTTAAAAAAATTAAAAAATATATATTTTACTTTTGAGACAGCATAAACATACACGAGTGAAGGAGGGTCAGAGAAAGTAGACAGGGGATCTGAAGTAGGCTCTGTGCTGACAGCAGAAAGCCCCCCACATGGGGCTCAAACTCAGGAACCCATGAGATCATGACCTGAGCTGATGTCAGATGTCTAACCCACTGAGCGACTCAGGCACCCCTTTCTTGACTTTTTGATATCAAAGCTATTGTAGTCTCATAAAATAAGTGGAGAAGTGTTCCCTCTTTTTCTATACTCTGGTGATATTTGTGACAAATTCATATTATTTCTTTAAATTTATCAGTGAATATATCTTATCTAGAGGTACTTGTTTGTTTTCATTGAGCAGTTTTCTAAGATTCTATTTTCAAAAAAAATATGAAATTAGCATAGTGTTCTATTTCCTTTTGACTTGATTTTAGTGAGTTGCATTTTCCAGGAGATTTTCCATTTCACCCAAAGTTTCAAATTTATTGAAATATGATTATGATATCTTTTTATGATACTTTTAAATAACTTTGTATTTCTAAATATAACCCAAATAGAAAAAAAAAATAAGACAAATGTAGTTTATATCTTATTATTAAGCAACTACTCTTTATAATCTTCACAATTTATAACATTTTTTAGTGCCTCTGGTCATAGAACAGTGATATTATTATTAACTTGTTAAAATATCTACAAAGGAGTACAGAGCTAATCTGGGAAAAACATTACAGGAATATTCAAAGGTTGGAATGGTCATGATTGGTGGGTGTTTTCATAGAGGAGACTATGGAGACCATTAACTGGAATGAGAGGTTGTGTTGAAAGAAAACTTAGCTGTGTAAATTGGAAAGAGAGTTTAGAAAACAATGAAGTTCTAGTTTCTTGATTTTCAATTATGTAAGATACTTAATATTTTAAATCTGTTGTTGTCTAACAAATATAGCCTTTATGAAGATAGTCCTTTCTTCCTTTCTTCCTTTCACTTGTTGTATGGTATCATAATGTCTAGGTGAAAAAAGCAATGGAAACTGTTTGAAGGTAATACATTATAGGTATCAATATTATTTTAAGTAGACTTCTTTAATTGCAGTGTGTAAAACAACTTATTTTGCCCAATCAAGTTCATGCTATGTGAATTATGTACATGATTAGTAAACAATGACATTAACTCAACTAAACAGATGTATATTACCTGTAATAGACACCTTTTAACCACTAATCTTTGCAAGAGCTATCTGATCATTGTCTTTTTTTTTTTTTTATTATTGTTTATTTATTTTTGAGAGAGAGAAGGAGAGCGAGTGTGAGTGAGGGAGGGGCAGAGAAGGGAGAGGGAAGATCCGAAGCGGGCACCATACTGGCGGCAGAGAGCCCAATGAAAGCTGGAACTCACAAACCAAGAGATCATGACCTGAGTGGAAGTCAGGCTTAACTGACTGAGCCACAGAAGCGCCCCCTGAGCAGTGTTTTAAAGTGGTTATGATGTTAATCTGTGAGAACATACAGGCACAGATGCAGATCTTGTTTCTGTCTTTTATTTCCAGTGATACCTCAGATATTTTTCTGCTTCAGTGTAGCCATATGTAAAATTCAGATAATAATATGTCACAGGTTTGTGGTGATATGAATAACCACATCTACTCTTTATTGATCTTACTATGCATTTGAGGCTCCACTAAATTATTTACATATACTAGTCCACATAAAGTACATTATGACTTAAGTTGTTACTCTGGAAAGAAATGAAGACACTAGACTTATGATATAACTAGTTTTATTTTGGTTCTTCTATTTCTCATTGGATTAATTAGTGATAGAAAAAAAATTACAGACAAGAAAAGGTATTCCAGTCTACTGGAATGCAGAGAATGTAAATGGGGCCAATTACTTTTAACTCATCAGATAGAAGGAAAGTAGCTAAAATTAGAGAAGTTAATGAATAAATTTAAAGGTATAGAAATACTAAGGAATTGGATTTTAATACCAAAATGTTACCATTATCACAGTTCAAAAAATTCCAGAGTCTTTGTGGTACTTTGACTTACAGTATTTTATAAAACACATTTGCCATTATATGCACAAAATTGATGACTAATGCTTTATTTGAAAGGATATAAATAAGAGAAAATAACCCATACTAACCTTCACAGACTTTAAATAGTGTCTGTGTGTGTGTGTGTGTGTGTGTGTGTGTATGTATATATCTATAAAGCAGGCATTTTGCTTTTAGAAAATTTCTGTTTCTTTGCATTAACAAAAAGGGTTAACTTAAGGGTAGTTTCATCATCCAGGAGCAAACAAAACCTGAATGAGTTATTGACTTATTCCAGATTGAAACAATGCAAATGTACAGTAAAGAATTTAGTGAACCTTTAGGTCTATATACCTGAAGCACTCATAAGATCAGAATTGAACCCACCATCAGCCAGGTTATTTAACTATACCGTCACATTTTCATTGCCTTCTTTTGTTTTTCTTTCCCCAAAAACAACAACAAAAATGGATGTAAAAGCATTTATAAGCCAGAAGTGTGGATGTGGTACCTAAAAAATTATTCTTGAATTTCTATGAAACTAAAGAAGAATGCTCCAAAGCTGAATATTCTTAATATTTATTTAATGATAGAAGACAAATGAGAAATGAGTGTAAAAAAAAAGTCAAGTTTTAAGCTAGCTTACAGAAAGTGCTTGGCAATGTTTAACTTTACTTGATTCTTGTGATCCTGTATAACAGCAATAAACTGTCTCACTCTGTTATTTTCAGGAAGCTACTTATTGTAAAAACTATCCTTCCGCATATAGACTAGGTAAGAATATGCTCCCTATGACAAGGTCTTACACAGACCCTCCATATTCTCATTTTTTGTCTTTTAAGAATAGTTCAATCTTTTGCCTGGTGTTCTCAATGGGAACCAGAGTGCTTGTTAACCAAGTGTTGGACAAGCATCTCTGCTCCCCTCATTCCCCTGAACGTTAACCCACCCACACAGTCTGAGTCAGTATACAACCCCTCCTTAAGCTTTTCCAAGACTTGATTGGCATCAGGGCAAAACATACTCTGATCTGTCCTATCACTACCACTTCTATCCATTCATTCCCTCACCCCACTCCTCCACTCCCTGCTCTTGTTTTGTTTTGTTTGTTTTGTCTTGTTCACTCTTCCCTATAAAAGAAAATCTACTTTCTGCCTAACTTCTCAGACATTCACAGATCTCATGGCTGGTGCTTTCTCCTTTTGGTAATAGTCTTCCTGTCTCAACTTGGTAGTCCATTTTCTGCTCTTGGCAACAATCTCTTGACATAAAGTTTCTCCTTATCTAAATCCTGATTTGTTTTTTATTTGACATAGTTCAGACTAAATATGACACATATAAAAAACAACCTTGTCAGTCCTGATTTTGAAATGAATGAATGAATAAATGACTGAATAATAGATGATGGTGATAAATGATAGGTGTGGGTGCTCATAGAGGCTGGTTGGCTAGGATTTCAGTAAGAAATATTTGCAGCCTAGGGAAAGGCTGGTTGAGAGGCAGCAAAGCAGACCAGGAAAACCGGCTCTCCTTTGAAATGTTAAGACTGACAACAGCTTGACTTTGACTGTGAATCAATGTGTTTTCCCACTCTGTAAATACTTAATCTAAAAGTAGTAAAACAACTCCCTCCCTATGACGTATACACTGCCCCTGTGACATATGCCTGCACTTCAGTACCCTGATTGTAATGTTCCTGGATAATCTATGAGTATGCTTTTTTTCCTGCATTTGAAACTACACTTTCCCTTTCATTGCACCCCTTGAAATGTACTGATAAGATTCTCAATAAAAACTGGAGAAGAGCTTTGCTAGGGGTCATTGCCACTAGAGCACTTGGTCCCCTTCTTTTCCTTTCTCCAATTCAGGAGTCTGGAGTAATCTGTCATCCACCGCCCAGGGTTTGTTGTTCAAACTCCACAGATAGGCAGATACCAGGTAAAGAAAGAAAGAAAGAAGGAAGGAAGGAAGGAAGGAAGGAAGGAAGGAAGGAAGGTTGTCATCCCTACTCTAACATCTATTGTTTAAACCAAAACCAAAGCAAGCACAAATCACTATAACTACTAATATTCTCTACTGTTTTTTGCTTTCCCTGTATGTGCCCTCACACACCTTCACTCAACATTGACACCTTTGACCATAGAGTCAAGGTAAAAACATTCATAAAACATTCATAAGAATGGAAGAATGAACTGTTTAAAAGGCTTATTTTATCTTGGTTCTACTATGGTTATTCTATTCTTATTTTTCATTTTTGGAAGCAAATAACTTTCATGAGAGTAAATATGTAGGAAGTCTAGGCAAATACTTGACAAATATGATAGCTATTAATGAAAAATAACTAATCTGTCAAACATGAAAACTTTCATTAGTGGTCATTTTAATGGCACCATATTTGAATAGTTCTTTAAATAAGGTAGTATAAAAACATAACATATTTAAATAGTATTTATAAAATAACTTTCATAATTATCCTTTCACTCTCCAAAAAGTCTTAGCATATAGAAATTGTATTATGTCTGCTCTTTATCAGGCAAGAAAAGATTAGTGAAGCTAAATTAGTGTTTCACATTCACATAGATAGGTTTCAGGTTCTTCCAGTTAATATATTTGTTTTCTGTCTTACAAAGAAAGA
Organism: Panthera uncia; assembly: GCF_023721935.1. Taxonomy (NCBI): domain Eukaryota; kingdom Metazoa; phylum Chordata; class Mammalia; order Carnivora; family Felidae; genus Panthera; species Panthera uncia. The sequence goes on along the minus strand of NC_064811.1, from coordinate 110,688,155 downwards.
GTATTCTATACATTGCACCTAGGTGTTTGTGAAATGAATTTTTATTTTTCACTTTTTTTTTTTTTATTGCATGGGTTGCTAGAGAATCAAAGTTGAACCAACACTCTATTTATTTGCAGTAACTATCCATAACCTAATTGTTTGTTCCTCTCTCTACCTTGGCTCTGCTGCTTTCAGTAAGACTCCTTGTTTTATTTTTCTTTTTTCTATAATAGGTGAAGATAGTTTAGTGAATGCACAAAATGATATTTACTATAATTACTTTTCAAGAATTTTTCGTTAGTGAGAGAGCAAACTTTTTCACAGTGTTATTAAGGCAGTCTTTATTGAATGGGACCTCTTCCTCTTGCAACTTTCCAACCACTCATTCATCATGTCTTTTTAAAAGCCTCATTTAAAGTCTTTCTATAAAAATGGATGAGATACTGATGTAAAGACAAGCAGAAAGTCTTTCTAGTTAGAACATCTCATCTGGCATTCTGGTTCATCCACTTATTACCTAAGGGGCTTTTAATGAACCATCTAATCTCTCTCTCTCTCTCAAACTTGGTGTCTTGAAATGGGGCTATGAAATAATCACTACTTCAAAGAAATTTAGTAAATATAAAATGAAAGCATAAGCAAAAGTACTGTTTCAAATGTCATGTACTACATAAATGCTAGTTATGTTTACTGTACTTTAAACAGCTCAAGAGAAGTTTCTCCAGCAATGTAATCTTCTAACTATATTTTGTTCTAACCATATTCTAACTGTATTTTGTTTCCATAAAGTGAATGTATAATGTAAAAACAGAAAATGTATTGATTAGATACCTATATATCTATATTCTCTTAATAATTTTTCACATGAAGGGAATGAGTGTGTGTGTGTGTGTGTGTGTGTGTGTGCATGTGTGTGTGTGTGTGTGTGTGTGTGCATGTAGAGGGTAGGAGCAGGCAATGATAAGATGCTTTTCAAAGTCCATGCCCAGAGTAAGGTCACTAGGCATTATGAACCGTAATTTTGTACTCTGGCACTTTGGTTCTGGTACTTGGACTTAAACATTTTCGGTGGAATTTAAGCAGGATTATTTAAATGATTTTTAAGCTGTCAGGGCTCTGATGTGATTTCCTTCTTAAGCAATTCGGCTCCTATTATAGGTTACTCTGTTTTATAGTGGGCATTTGGAAACCTATGACTGCATTTCACATTCTAATTTACACCCATTGCACGTACTGTATGGTTTTAACTGACTTGCTTTAGAAAGATCCCAGGAGTTGCTAGGAAACCTCTCTGTTATTTTCACTTTTCATATAGCATTAGTGTTTCAAATGATAAGGCTGTACCTGTGGGTACAGGAGGATTTAATAGAATCAAACAGTGACAGCAAGGCTATAGCATAGATAACCACCCTCTCAAAGTTTCTTGCTCTTCATATAGATAATAAGGTATAACACCAGTAAAAAAAAAAGAACAATAAATGTTTTCTTTAAATGCAAAATATTTAAGAAATATAATTTCTTTAAGTAACAAGAGAATATATATACACATATATGAAAATTATATATATATATATGTTCTGTATATGTATATATGTATATATATGTGTATGTATATATATATATATGTGTATGTATTTATATATATATAATATATATATATATTATAATATATATATATGTATATATATATAATATAATATATATATATGTATATATATATAAACAATCTGTTCTGATTCTTTATATTTTGGTTTTCTCTTAGATCTCTTCAGTGCTATGAGACAAATGACATTCAAGATAAAGATGACTAAGAACTTCTAGAGTTTTAAACTAATCTTCCTGGTGAAAATATCTGTCATTCTCACACTTGGTGTATGGACCCTATTTATATATATTCTGTTATTTTGTAGAGTTTTCTTAAATAGGTAATTGTTAAAGTAGCACAATGGATCATTCTAACTCATCAAAGACCAGATAAGATATCAGGTCAATCTGCTGTTATTACTTCTTAGCATTCTTCCTTATGTGGAATTTTTTTCTGTCACTTCAAGTAAGTAAACATAGCACTGAGAAAAAGATTTGAAAAAAAAATTTCAAATAAAGAGATAGCGATAGAAGAGGTGATTGCTACACTATCATTTCTATTCTTCATTAGAATAAACAATGGACTTTTTTTCATATTTTTCAGTTTGAGAAAGTTAACGTTTTTCCACCTTGTTCAAGATATGAATGTGTATGTATACATCAGATAGAAAAACTAGTTCAATCAGGACAATTTTCTAGAATAACATTTCATAATGGCACGATCTTCTTAAACTACTGTATTGGTTCTTTTCAATAACTTCAAATGGCATTTTTAAAGGTTAACTGCAAAGAGCCTGCTAAATCTATTCCTATTTCAAATCTTGTATTATTTTCCCATGGACGTTTCAGTCTTTGTTACACTGTGGAGGCTGCTCGTCTGTGATTACACTGCGCTGAGCTGTGTAAGAGTCAACTCATTATCCCAAACAATAGTTAATGCAGCAATTCTGAAACACAATGCTATTGCATGATTCTGGACTTAAAGAAAATATTTATCTGTTCTTAAATATGCTGGTACAGATACTAGTATTGTCTTCTTACTTGGGGAAACATATTCATTAAAAGGTAGATTCAGTTTTGTAATGGGTTGGCCAATGTTCTGAGCTTATTGTGTCTAAGATCTATGTTTCAATCATAAAATTGTATCCTGAACAATAAGGGGACACAGCAAAATTACATAATTGTTTAGAAGTTGGGTTAAAATGGGAAGCAAAAATTCTATTCTATCAAAGATGAAAAATAAGCAGATTGATAGCTCATGTGCTTATGTAGCTTATTTTAGCTGGCTTATATTAATATATGAGAATAAACTTAGAAAAATATTTGCAATAGTTTTCAGTTATTTATGAAATTATTGCCACTTAACAGGATGCAAATATATTCAAGGCTCTTGCAGATACTAGTATACAACAGATTACAATCTTAAAAAAAAAATGTGTCCTGGCTGTAAGTCATAACCGTTGCTTGGTTATCCATTCAGCTAAATGGCTGAAATAAAGATATACAGACTCTATTACAGTGTTGATCTCTTTCCTAAAGACTTGACTTCTTCACTGTAATTAAAATTTTTAGTGTGAGCATATAAAATACCCAAGTGGTGTGGAATGATGTGGGAGTTACCTATTTAAAAATTTAAAAAATAACTGCATAAGTAAAACCTTTTTATTGTAAATTTTAAAAATACATTACTATATTTTCTGCGTTAGTAAATACAATAAGATACAACATAAAGAATTAGTTAAGACTGTCTGTTTTTTTGTATTTTTTAACCCCAACTAGTTTGAGGGTCTTCTTTGGCAAGTTACTTAAACTCTCTGTGCTCATTTTCCCTGTCTACAAAGTAGAGATAATAAATGTAAATACCTTATAGAATCATTCTGAAGACTAAGTATGGTAAAATCTTGATTGGCAAGCATAATTTGTTCCAGAAACATGCTTGTAATCCAAAGCACTCATATATCAAAGTGAATATCAAGAACCATTCGCTCAGTTGTGATCATGTGACATTCGGCCTCACGTACTACCTGTATTGCAAGAAATCAGTCATTTATCGAGTTAAAATTCATTAGAAATGTTTGCTTGTCTTGTGGAACACTCGCAGAACAAGTTACTCACAATCCAAGGTTTTACTGTATTTTCTAAAAAAATTTGGAATAGAACCTGGCACATAGGATATATTACATAAGTGTTTGTTAAAAAGTAAATAAATAAAGGCTTAAAATATACACATATATCATATGCTTGGATAGAAAAAATTGTTATAATCCACGTGAAAGAGGATCATAGCTTGGATAGGAATGTCGGTGGTATAGATGAAAATAAACCATCATATGAAAAAGACATGAGGGGGCCTTTGGTTCTGAAAGATAAATATTTGATTAGACTTGGCATGACTCTAAAAATGGCAGGAACATTTGCAGATACAAATTGATAAAAATAAAACTGGCCTGGCTAACCTGCCCTCTGTTTTACACATCTTACATTTGAAGTAACTGAAACAGAGAAAAGATGTCCTGCAAGCCGTAAGATGTTTAGCTCTAGAGCTCAGAAAAAGGAGGTCTGTACTAAAGACATGAATTCGGTCTCCATCTTTATATGCGGTCATCATTGTAACTATTAGCATGGAAGAGATCACCCAAGGTAAAAAAAAAAAAAAAAAAGGAGAGAGAAGAGGGCCTAGAACCAAACAGAGAAAAAAAGCAACGTATAATGTCTGTGTAGAGCAGGAAAATCATTCAAAGAAGAGGAGACTGCCTGGAGAAGTGAAAGAAAACTGGGAGACTGTTGAGATTTAGAAGCAAAGGAAAAGAATGTTTCAAGAAGCTCAGCAGTATCCAACGACGCTGAAAAAATTATGATGTGAAAATTAAAATCTCCTTTAAATTTAGTGATGTGGAGTTAATTGGAAACATGATCAAGAGCTATCATTCTGTTTGAGTAGTAGGAGTGGAAGCCAACACTAAATCTGGTGATGGAGGGAACTGAAGTAGAGGAAGCAGGCATGCTGAGTATTGACCATATGTTTCAAGAGTTTGGCTGCTGATCCAAATATTGTAGCTATAGAGTGGGTACTCCAGGGGGAAAATATAGATCAAAATAATCAATATCTGGAATCTGAATTTTTTTTTAATTCCACATCTTTATTATCTTTAAACTGGTCCATCTGTAGACTAGGTGATAAATGGCATACATTGCCTACATCCTTCCTTGAAGATAAATTAACGAATCAAAGTTCATTTAACTTATACAAAGTTATTTCCTTGCTCTCCATAATATTTCGTTGTAATCTTTATATATCTGATATAAACAGAACTAAATAATTGCTTAAATTATCAACATTGGTAATGCCCGATTCTACTCTTAGAATCGTGGCCCATACATTCTATAATAATTGCATTAAATTCAATAAAAAAGATAATAAGAATAAATATCTCTCATGATTTGAAGAAATGGTATTGACTACTTTTATGTATTTTACCTCAAAGTTTGCAAATTTATCCTTCTTAAGTAAAAATGCTGCCAAAAGAAGATGGTTTATAACTTGTCCCCAGTACTTAGAGGTTTAGATAAAGGCAACATGTAAAAATGAAACTTTGATCTTACGATGATGATGAATGTATTTGAGAAATCTCTTTTAATAGTGCTTCCTGAATAACAATATTTGGCCACACAGTTGAATTGGTGAGTAAAAACAACAGGCAGGCAGGTAGGTAATTTTATCAAGCATTATAGATTTCTTTACAGTAAATTTATTAATACCTAGAAATATTTTTGCTTTCAGAGAATTTCATAATCGTGCTTGAAACCCGGGGTTATCTTGTAAAAATCCCTTGCTTTTACCTTCTTCACAAGTGTCTGATGCTATGCCTTTCTCTGGCATCAAGGCAGATTAGCTGGAATACAATTTGCATAGCAATGGAATCCATCAAGATGCCAGTCAATTTTCTATATGCTTCTGAATATAGGAAACAGCTTTGCTTTATTTCCTCAATGTTGTTTTATGGAGAGAAATGTTTATTTTTCCCTTGCATGTAATTTAAAATCAGAAAGCCCATGCAGGTTCATATTAGTCATTTTTATCCTAGAAGTCAATGAAAAAGGTAAAGTGTAAGTTGTGTCTCTTTCTGGCATCACATATATCCCAACCTTGGTTTTTCCTTAAGCAATTATTTCTTAAAACACTTCTTGAAGGAATAAGGTGCTACCATGATGGTTGTGTCATTTATTATCCGTAAACCTTAGAGAGTTAATATTTTGAAGCTCTAGACACCTCATCATATAAATAGAATATTATTAGTACTGACCCAACATTACTGGTATATTGCAGGGAATTAAATGAATTATTGTATTTAAAGTGTTTAGATATAATAGTCTGTAATAGAAAGCTATTAGTATTTCATTGTTATGTTTTTGTTGTTAAAAAAAAAAAAACTTAAGCTCCAATGTTCAGCATAGAAAGAAGATTCTGGAAAACTCATTTTGGAAAGTAATTGCTATATGGCAGACAATAAAAGAAATATCCTAATTATTACTACTACAAAAAGCACTGCATCGTTGACAACTGTTACTTTAAAAAATAACAATTGCTACTTGAATAATTTTAGTATTTAATAACTATGAATAATAATGTAGAGATTATTATATCTTATGGTATTACAATAACCATTATCTGTATTTATTATATATTATTGTTATGGCTTATATTTTTAACATGCCAAATACCAATGTTACTAAATGACAGAGCAAGTGAGTTCATTCTAAATATTTTACTCTAAAAATCCAATTCCTACTTGTTAATTACATTGCAGTAGGAATGAGAAAAGACATACAAATATGACTCAAAATATTTTAGAAGGTATATTCAACATGACGTGGGGTCTATATGGAAGACAGGGATGCGGTAAATGAGCTGTAGATTCTAGTCTTCAAGAGACCAATTGCTTTTTCCATCCCACTTCTTTGGTGAGTACAGCATTGTCTCTGTGTCTTGTGGGCTTGTCTGTCCTATACTTTTAATTCAGGCAATACTCTCTATCAGTCATGCCAGAATTCCTTGACTGGCTTCTGTTCTATCCTATCTATTCTTCAATATAATCTCCTTCTGGTCCCTGACTATTGGCTCCACGTTTCATTTGTAGGACACACCTGGTATCTGGAATACGTTCGCTATGTTCCTGTTCTTGGCTTGCTGACAGTAACTTTATTTTCAGCAGTGCTATTAGCTTTTTTCTTTTCTTTTTTTTTTTTTAAATTTTTTTTTTCAACATTTTTTTATTTATTTTTGGGACAGAGAGAGACAGAGCATGAACGGGGGAGGGGCAGAGAGAGAGGGAGACACAGAATCGGAAACAGGCTCCAGGCTCCGAGCCATCAGCCCAGAGCCTGACGCGGGGCTCGAACTCACGGACCGCGAGATCGTGACCTGGCTGAAGTCGGACGCTTAACCGACTGCGCCACCCAGGCGCCCCAGCTTTTTTCTTTTTAAACTACCACCAATAATATCGTACATTTCCCTAATAACATTTCCCTTCTTTTCTCACTGAAGCAATAGAAGCAACCAGAAGATTATCTTCTGGCCACCAAATTTACTATGCTCCCTGAACTTTTCTCTTGAAAGCTGAACTTTATGAATTGTCTTCACCCAATTTATGGCATTCTTCAGCCTCTGCACTCCTTATCTCCTGTCCTTCCGTCCACTTAAGGAATATATTCCTGCAGATATCTCTTTCCCTCATCCATTAAAAATACACATTAAACATATATTAAAGAAAACAGAAGGCCTCTGCTTGTTTAAAATAAACAACAAAACACTCCTCTGATCCTCCAGCTTTTGCCTCCACCCTCTTTGGAGGGCAGAATGATGCCCTCCTGGCCCAGCCTAAGATGCCCACGTCCTAATCCCTGGACCCTGTGGATGTGTTATCAGACCTGACAAAAAAACATCTTGCAGATGTGATTAAGTTAATAATTTTAAACTCTGAAGATCATCCTGAATTATCTGAGTGGTCCTGATGCAAGTAAATAAAAAATGCAAGAGAGAGGCACAAGAATCAAGGAAGGAAACGAGAGTGTGGAAGCATGGGCACTAACAGGGACAAAAGGGCCATGAGAGGAGGAGCATAGGTAGCCTCTAGAAGCTGGAAAAGACATGGAAGCAGATTCTCCCCTAAAGCATCCAGAAGGGATACAGTTCTATCGACTCCTTGATTTGAGTCCAGTGAAAGTCACTTAGACATCTGGCCTTCAAGACTGGAAGATAATAAATTTGTGTTGTTTGAAGTCGCTAAATTTGTGGTGATTTGTTACCTCAGCAATAGGACAAGAATACAACCTCCATTCCCCCTTGAACCCAACCCTGTCAGGGTTTCCTCTTCACAACTGGAGAGAAAATATTCCCTTCAAGGTAATCAAAGTCACCGTGCCCAACCTTTCAGCTGTCTTTGACATCAAGGTTTGTTTGGACATATTTTTCATATTCTTTGATTATCAGCTCACATTCCTTTATTCTTTGTAAAATCTTTTAGGTCGGTTTCTAAAATGTGTTCTTTGAGAAAGCAGGAGTGTTTATTTCGGTTGGGCCCTTGCCTAGAGCCTGATGGTATAAACCACCCTATGAAAAATGTTAATGTCAATTCTCAACTTGAGACTTCATACCACAAAAAGAATTCAGACACCCACTGAGTGAATACTGGTGTGCAGTTAGGATTTATTCAAGGAGGCTGTTATTACCCTGCTTTACTCAGAACAAAATTGAGACAGTAAAGTCTCTTTTTGAGGGGCTTCCCCCCCCCCCCGAGTTCAAACATTGGAGTCCTGATATGATATGGGGCTCTGTGATTCCATTTTCCACCCAGATCAGTCCAAATTTTTGCCTCTTCTACTTGTACATAGGTGGCTCTTGTCAGACTCCAAGGCCACCAGTGAAGTGAAGAATATTTTGAAGAAAGACACCAGCTCCGGTGTTAGCTTATGTTTGTGGAATGTGGTTCTGTCATTTTTGGCATCTGGTTGTTTCCCTAACATTACCACCTGCTCTGTTTTGCCTTAAAAACAACTTCATTGAAAATATTACGTCCATCACTCATAAGAATCTATACTGGGAACATTTTCTCTGTACATCTAGTGTGCCACCTCCTGGAAATAGAAAACCCTTACTTCTTTAAACATTTATACACTTGGCTATAAAGATACCACATGCTTTGATTTTCTATTGCATTTGTGTTCCTTCTCCATCTCCTCTGTTGGCCTCTCTTTTTCTTTCCAATTATTTGAAGTCTGAATAAACTAGGATTTACTACTAGGACATCTATTGTTATCTATATACTCCTACACATTTTTGCTCATGAAGTTTTATTTTTATTAAATGTTTATTTATTTATTTTGAGAGAGAGAGAGAGAGAGAGCACAAATGGGGGAGGGCAGAGAAAGAGAATCCCAAGCAGGCTCCACACTGATAGCACAGAGCCCAACACAGAGCACAATCTCACAAGCGGCAAGATCATGACCTGAGCCTAAACCAAGAGTCAGATGCTTAATCGATTGAGCCACCCAGGCGCCCCTGTTCTTGTAGTTTAAAATGTAATTATGTTGGGGCGCCTGGGTGGCTCAGTCAGTTGGGCTTCCGACTTCAGCTCAGGTCAGGATCTCGCAGTCCATGAGTTTGAGCCCTGCATCCGGCTCTGGGCTGATGGCTCAGAGCTTGGAGCCTACTTCTGATTCTGTGTCTCCCTCTCTCTGCCCCTCCCTCGTTCATGCTCTGTCTCTCTCTGTCTCAAAAATAAACAAACGTTAAAAAAAATTAAAAAAAAATAAAATGTAATTATGTTGATAATTTTGAAGTCTGCAGTCCAGAGTTTGTCTCTAAGTTCTTAATTCTAATATATAACAACCGGTTCAAAAAATATACTTGGATAACTGATAGGTATCTCAAAATTAATATATCCCAAACAAATAAAAAATCTCCTGTCCAAACTATTTTTACCAATCCCCAATGATTATCTTCTCAATAATATTGCCACCGGGGTGCCTGGGTGGCTCAGTTGGTTAAGTGACCGGCTTTGGCTCAGGTGATGATCTCATGGTCTGTGGGTTCAAGCCCCTCATCGGGCTCTGTGCTGACAGCTCAGAGCCTGGAGCTGCTTTGGGTTATATGTCTCCCTCTCTCTCTGCCCCTCCCCTGCTCACACACTGTCTCTTTCTCAAAAATAAATAAATGTTAAAAAATTAAAAAAAAATAATATTGCCACCATTCTCTCTGTTGCTCAGGGGAATGTACATCACAGACTCTTCTTTTTCCCCTCATAGACCACATAAGATTTTTTATCAAATTCTCAAGTCCAACCACTCTTCACCACCTTACATTGCCCTCACTTTCCTAATTCAAGTTATTATTCCCTCTTACTTGGTTTAGTGTAGTATCTCAAATCATCTCCTTGTGCCAACACAGTTGCCCAGAAATTGATGTATACCTATAAAAATGTTAGTATGAATGTTTGACTTGAGATTTATTTTTAACACATCACCCCTACCCGCCCAAATGTTTTCAATAGGTTTCATAATACCCAAAACAAAATCAAAAGACACACAGTGTCTGAATCAACGCCTAACTCAACCCCATGTTGCTCAACTCCTATTACCCTGCCCATCTCCAATCTGGCTCTAGCCACACTTACTTTTTACTTATTCCTCAATATATTAAGCTCTTACCCCCAAACCTTTTCTGCACTTCCTGTTGTTTCTCCCTGAAATACTCATTCCTCTGTTATCAGCCATACCTTATTTATTTACCATCTTCTTGTGCTTCCTGAAATGTCCATTCTCCAACGAAGTTCTCATGATAGCACCATTTAAAAAAATGTGTTGTGGAGAATTTCAAACATTTATAAAAGTGAGAGAGTGGTTTAGTAAACCACTGTCAGGGAGGAAAAACTTATTCTGCCCCTTAAGGCTTTTACAGCTGGACTAAGAATCAAACTGATATGAAAGAAAGTAACAGGAGAAAACCAAATTTAATAGCCTATCCACAGAGACATAAAGTTCCAAAGACAGTGAGGCGATATGATGCATAAGAGCAAAGGGGAGGGTTAAGGGTCTGAGGATACAAAAGAGAGAAAGGCTAGAGGAGCCAAGATGGCAGAACAGCATGGAAGCTTTTTGTGTGTCTCGCGTCCATGAAATACAGCCAGACCAACACTACACCATCCAACACACCTAGAAAACTGATTGGAGAATCAACACAACAATCTGCACAACCTGAACCACAAAATTCAGCAGGTACATGGCGCAGAGAGGTGATCTTGGGGAGAGAGAAGCCGGCAGGCAGGGCCTTTGCAGGCGGAGAGAGGATGGAGACCGGGATGGGAGAGAATATGGGAAAAGCACCCCTCCCCAAAAGCAGCTGGAGAGAAAGTGGAAAATTGGAAATAGACTCAGGGACTAAACTAAAAAGGGAGAAAAGAGAAAGGAGAGGGTTTAAATTCCATTAAGACTGTAAACAAGGGGAACGCAAAGGCTGCAACTCTGCAGCTCCATACCTGGCGGTGCTCTGGTGGGAAAGGTGAATCCCCAGGAACAGAGTGGGGTCCGGGAGGTTCTCGGGCCACACGAGAAAAGCGGTTCCACTGCTGGAAGGACATTTGGTAGAGACTGTTGAAGCCATCTGGTCCCAGCAGACCCCAGAAGGCAGCCACATTCGCCGGTGCCGGAGCAAGTTTGTTGAGGGTGAAGCCTGGTGCCAGATACGTGTTGCGATTTTCCATGGTCCCTGAAATGCTGAGGCTCCACTGTCTCGCAATCTTTTTTGGGGGCAGGCTGGCACCTGGCTGCCGTCTCCGGGCACTGGCAACAGCAGGGTCCAGCGGGCGTTCCTGGGTGCAGCCAACATTCGGCCATTGCTCACTAAGCCATTGCTCGGTGAGACCCTCCCACAGAGGGGCGGAGCGGGTCAAAGCCGCAGTCTTTCGGAAGTAAGAGGCCTCAGAAAAGAGCAGCATTTGAGACAAAACTTGGTAGAAAGGCAGTGCCTGGGGCCTGGTCACGAAGAGTGGAAAAGCGGGGAATGGACGAGAGCTGAAAACGGAGGACCGGTGAGCGATTGCTGATCCGGGAGAACAGACTGGGTGGGACCATTTTTCACCGCTCCAGCGCATGCCCATGCGCCCTGAGGAGCACCTCAACAATCCACCTCAGTAGGCTAGCAGCGCCATCTAGGGGAGAGCAGAGCTGTTACACTGAGCCCTGCCCAACTGGGCCAACTTCGCTCTCCAAGAACACAAACTTCACCGCCGGCTTAATTTATGGACTATAAAGAGATACATGGAATGACCTCCAGGGGAAAACGAAGCAATTTTAGTCCTACTTCAACCTGTCAGCAGATTCATCTATTCATTTTTTTTCTCTCTTTTTCCTTTTTCTCTTTTACAATTCTTTTCTTTTTCTTGAATACAGAAAGAGAAAAAACTCATTTTTATTTTCAGTTTTTATTAAAAATATCTGTCTTTAATTTTTATTACTATATTTTTTACTTTTGTGTAAATGTTTTCAAATTCTACTTTACTTCCATCATTTTATTTTAGTCTACTTCAGTGTACTCACCTTTTCAAATTTTCAAACAATTTCCTTTTTTTCTTTCTTTTTCTTTTTTCTCTTTTTCATTTCTTTTCTTTTTCTTGAATGCAGAAAGAGAAAAACTTCATTTTTACTTTCAATTTCTTTTAAAAATATTTTATTTATTTTTTATTACTATACTTTTTGCTTTTATGTAAATTTTTTCAAATTCTAACTTACTCCCATCATTTTACTTCAGTCTACTACAATGTAGTCACTTTTTCAAATTTTCAGAGGATTTTTTTTCTTTTTTTTAATCTTTTTCCCCTTTTTCATTTCTTTCCTTTTTAAATACAGAAAATGAAAAAAATCATATTTCTTTTTAATTTTTATTAAAAATATGTTTATATAATTTTTCCTACTATATTCTCTACCTTTGTGTATTTTAGTCTCCTTTAGTGTATTCATTTTTCCAAATTCTCAAACAATTTCCTTTTTTTTTCCTCTCCCCCACCTTTTTTTTGCTTGTTTGTTTCTCTAATCTGTCAAACCACTTACTACACCCAGACACCCAGACCAAAACACACCTATGATCTAACATCATCTATTCGATTTTTGTGTGGGTGTGTTTTATTTTTAATTTTAATATTTTTTTAATTTTAATTTTTTTAATTTCAATTTTTCTACCTAATTAATTCATTTTCTCCCTTCAAAATGACAAAACGAAGGGATTCACCCCAAAAGAAAGAGCACAAAGAAACGACAGCCAGGGATTTAACCAACACAGACACAAGCAAGATGTCTGAACCAGAATTTAGAATCACAATAAGAATACTAGCTGGAGTCGAAAATAGGTTAGAATCCCTTTCTGCAGAGATAAAAGAAGTAAAAAATAGCCAGAATGAAATGAAAAATGTTATAACTGAGCTGCAATCATGGATGGATGCAGCAGCGGCAAAGATGGACAAGGCAGAACAGAGAATCAGCAATATAGAGGACAAACATAGAGAATAACAAAGCAGAAAAAAAGAGGGAGATTAAGGCAAAAGAGCACAATTTAAGAATTAGAGAAATCAATTACTCATTAAAAAGGAACAACATCAGAATCATAGGGCTCCCAGAGGAGGAAGAGAGAGAAATAGGGGTAGAAGGGTTATGTGACCAAATCATAGCGGAAAACGTTCCTAACCTGGGGAAAGACACAGACATCAAAGTCCAGCAAGCACAAAGGATTCCCATTAGATTCAACAAAAACTGACCATCAACAAGGCATATCAGAGTCAAATTCACAAAAAACTCAGGCAAGGAGAGAATCCTGAAAGCAGCAAGGGAAAAAAAGTCCCTAGCCTACAAGGGAAGATAGATCAGGTTTGCAGCAAACCTATCCACAGAAACATGGCAGGCCAGAAAGGAGTGTGAGAATATATTCAGTGTGCTGAATCAGAAAAATATGCAGCCAAGAATTCTTTATCTAGCAAGGCTGTCATTCAAAATAGAAGGAGAGACAAAAAGTTTCCCAGACAAACAAAAATTAAAGGAGTTTGTGACCACTAAACCAGCCATGCAAGAAATTTTAAGGGGGACTCTCTGAGGGTAGAAAAGCAATAAAAGATTAGAAAGGACCAGAGAACACCACCAGAAACTCCAACTCTACAAGCATCATAATGGCAGTAAATTCATATCTTTCAGTACTCACTCTAAACGTCAATGGACTCAATGCTCCAATCAAAAGACATAGGGTAACAGAATGGATAAGAAAACAAGACCTATCTATGTGCTGTTTACAAGTGACCCACTTTAGACCTACAGACACCTGCAGATTGAAAATAAGGGGATGGAGAACCATCTATCATGCTAATGATCAACAAAAGAAAGCCAGAGTAGCCTTACTTATATCAGACAACTAGACTTTAAAGACTGTATCAAGAGATGCAGAAGGGCATTATATCATAATCAAGTGGTCTTTAGACCAAGAAGACCTAACAATTGTAAACATTTATGCACCAAATGTGAAAGCACCCAAATATACACATCAATTAATCACAAACATAAAGAAACTCATCAATAGTAATACCATAATAGTAGGAGATTTCAACACCCCACTCACAGCAATAGACAGATCATCTAATCAAAAAATCAACATGGAAACAATGGCTTTGAATGATACATTGGGCCAGATGGACTTAACAGATATATTCAGAACATTTCATCCTAAAGCAGCAGAATATACATTCCTCTCCAGTGCACATGGAACATTCTCCAGAATAGACCATATACTGGGACACAAATCAGCCCTTAGTAAGTACCAAAAAATCAGGATCATACTGTGCATATTTTCAGACCACTGTGCTATGAAACTCGAAAACAATCACAAGAAAAAATTTGGAAAAGTAACAAATACTTGGAGACTGAAGAACATCCTACTAAAGAATGAATGGGACAGCCAAGCAGTTAAATAAGAAATTAAAAAATATATGGAAATCAATGAAAATGATAACACCACCACCCAAAACCTCTGGGACGCAGCAAAGCCTGTCATAAAAGGAAAGTATATAGCAATCCAGGCCTTCCTAAAGAAGAAAAAAAGATCTCAGTTACACAACCTAACCTTACGCCTTAAGGAGCTGCAAAAAGAACAGCAAATAACACCCAAAACCAGCAGAAGACAGGAAATAATAAAGATTAGAGCAGAAATTAATGCTATTGAAACCAAAAAAACAGTGGAACAGATCAATGAACCAGAAGCTGGTTCTTTGAAAGAATTACAAAATTGATAAGCCACTAGCCAGTTTGATCAAGAAGAAAAAGGAAAGGACCCAAATAAGTAAAATCAAGAATGAAAGAGGAGAAATCACAACCAACACAACAGAAATAAAAACAAAAATAAGAGAATATTATGAGCAATTGTATGCCAATAAAATGGGAAATTTGGAAGAAATGGACAAATTCCTAGAAACATATCCACAACCAAAACTGAAACAGGAAGAAATAGATACTTTGAACAGACCCATAGCCAGTAAGGAAATCGAATTAGTAATCGATAATCTGCCAAAAAATAAGAGTCCAGGGCCAGATGGCTTTCCAGGGGAATTCTACCAAACATTTAAGGAAGAGTTAACACCTATTCTCTTGAAACTGTTCCAAAAAATAGAAATGAAGGAAAACTTGCAAACTCTTTTATGAAGCCAGCATTACCCTGATTCCAAAACCAGACAGAGACCCCACTAAAAAGGAGAACTATACACCAATTTCCCTGATGAACATGGATGCAAAAATCCTCAACAAGATATTAGCCAACCGGATCGAACAATACATTAAAAAAATTATTCACCATGACCAAGTGGGATTTATACCTGGGATGCAGGGCTGGTTCAATATCTACAAAAAAATTAACGTGATTCATCACATCAATAAAAGGAAGGACAAGAACCATATGATCCTCTCAATAGATGCAGAGAAAGCATTTGACAAAATACAGCATCCTTTCTTGATAACAACCCTCAAGAAAGTAGGGATAGAAGGATCATACCTTGAGATGATAAAAGCCATATATGAGAGCCCCAACGCTAATATCATCCTCAACTGCGAAAAACTGAGAGCTTTCCCCCTAAGGTCAGGAACAAGACAGGGATGTCCACTCTCACCACTGTTATTCAACGTAGTATTGGAAGTCTTAGCCTCTGTAATCAGACAACAGAAAAGATTAAAAGGCATCCAAATCAGCTAGGAGGAGGTCAAACTTTCACTCTTCACAGATGACATGATACTCTATATGGAAAACCTTAAAGATTCCATAAAAAAAAACTGCTAGAACTGATTCATGAATTCTGCAAAATTGCAGGATAAAAAATCAATGCATAGAAATTGGTTGCATTCCTATACACCAACAATGAAGCGACAGAAAGAGAAATCAAGGAATCGATCCCATTTACAGTTACACCAAAAAAACATAAAATACCTAGGAATAAATCTAACCAAAGCAGTGAAAAATCTATACAGTGAAAACTATAGACAGCTTATCAAAGACATTGAAGAAGACACAAAGAAATGGAAAAAGATTCCATGCTCTGGATAGGAAGAACAAATATTGTTAAAATGTCGATACTACCCAAAACAATCTACATATTCAATGCAATCCCTATCAAAGTAACACCAGCATTCTTCACAGAGCTAGAACAAATAATCCTAAAATTTGTATGGAACCAGAAAAGACCCTGAATAGCCAAAGCAATCTTGAAAAAGAAAACCAAAGCAGGGGGCATCACAATCCCAGACTTCAAGCTATACTACAAAGCTTTAATCATCAAGACAGTATGGTACCGGCACAAGAACAGACACTCAGATCAATGGAACAGGATAGAGAACCCAGAAACAGACCCACAAACGTATGGCCAACTAATCTTTGACAAAGCAGGAAAGACTATCCAATGGAATAAAGACAGTCTCTTCAGCAAGTGGTGCTGGGAAAACTGGAAAGCGACTTGCAGAAGAATGAACCTGGACCACATTCTTACACCATACACAAAAATAAACTCAAAATGGATGAAAGATCTCAATGTAAGACAGGAAGCCATCAAAAGCCTCGAGGAGAAAGCAGGCAAAAACCTCTTTGATCTTGCCTGCATCAATTTCTTACTCAACACGTCTCTGGAGGCAAGGGAAACAAAAGCAAAAATAAACTCCTGGAACTCATCAAAATAAAAAGCTTCTGCACAGCGAAGGAAACAATCAGCAAAACTAAAAGGCAACCGATGGAATGGGAGAAGATATTTGCAAATGACATATCAGATAAAGGGTTACTATCCAAAATCTACAAAGAACTTATCAAACTCAACACCCAAAAAACAAATGATCCAGTGAAGAAATGGGGAAAAGACATGAATAGACACTTCTCCAAAGAAGACATCCAGATGGCCAACTGACACATGAAAAAATGCTCAACTTCACTCATCATCAGGGAAATACAAATCAAAACCACAATGAGATACCACCTTACACCTGTCAGAATGGCTAACATTAACAACTCAGGCAACAATAGATGTTGGCAAGGATGGGGAGAAACAGGATTTCTTTTGCATTGTTGGTGGGAATGCAAGCTGGTGCAACCACTCTGGAAAACAGTATGGAGGTTTCTCAAAAAACTAAAAATAGAACTACCCTATGACCCAGCAATTGCACTACTAAGCATTTATCCAAGGGATAAAGGTGTGCTGTTTTGAAGGGACACATTCACCCCCATGTTTATAGCAGCACTATCAACAATAACCAAAATATGGAAAGAGCCCAAATGTCCATCGATTGATGAATGGATAAAGAATACGTGGTGTGTATATATATATATATATATATATATATATATATATATATATACACACACACACACACACACACACACACACACACACATACACACACACACACAATCACACAATGGAGTATTATTCCGCAATCAAAAAGAATGAATCTTACCATTTGCATGCAGCTACTGGATGGAACTGGAGGGTATTAGGCTAAGTGAAATTAGTCAGTCAGAGAAAGACAAAAATGATATGACTTCCCTCAGATGAGGACTTTAAGAGACAAAGAAGAAGAACATAAAGGAAAGGAAACAAAAATAATATAAAAACAGGGAGGGGGAGAAAACAAAAGAGACTCATAAATATGGAGAACAAACTGAGGGTTGCTGGAGGGGTTGTGGGAGGGGGATGGGCTAAATGGGTAAGGGGCATTAAGGAATCTACTGAAATCATTGCTTCACTATATACTAACTAATTTGGATGTAAATTTTTAAAAAAATAAAAAAGTTAAATTAAAAAAAAAAAGGGGAGAAAGTCCATTAGCAGGAAGATGTCTGGAAAACAAAGGCTGCCTTATTATGCAGATAAGTTTCTTGGGTGAAAACAATCACTGGTAATAGCTCTCTTCCTGGTACCAGCAGGCAGTTGAGGGGGAGGTGAAGAGCTTTTCCTTAGTCTGCTGGGTTTTGATTGCTTAAAACACAAAATAATGTTTATGCCAAAGTAGCCCATCTTGGGGCTGTCTACCCTTTGCCCCTAGCTACCATGTTTCTGTCACTTAGTTTCAAAAATTTTCAACTCATGAGGCAGTGTTTTGAACTCGCAGATGTTCAGACATTTAACTATGAATAGCCCAGATGTTTGGAACCAGGCTGAGCCATGATGGAAATAAAAATTGGCCTAGATAGTCCTTAAGCCAGGAGTGGGTTAAATACCCCTTTTCAGAGGATTAGGGACCTGTTAGTGACCTTTTGACTTGGGATTGTTCTGTAAATCCTTGTTCCAGTATCCCCTGGAGACCACATCTAAAAGGGGAAGAAGAGGGGCGCCTGGGTGGCTCAGTCCATTAAGCATTGACTTCAGCTCAGGTCACGATCTCGCAGTCCGTGAGTTCTAGCCCCGCGCCGGGCTGATGGCTCAGAGCCTGGAGCCTGCTTCCGATTCTGTGTCTCCCTCTCTCTCTGCCCCTCCCCCGTTCATGCTCTGTCTCTCTCGGTCTCAAAAATAAGTAAACGTTAAAAATTTTTTTTTAAATAAATAAATAAATAAATAAATAAATAAATAAAAGGGTAGGAAGAATTGGAGATGCAGGCTGGAAACAAACTAATCTGCAAGACTGTTCACGGGATGGAGGGACACTGCAGGCAGGAGAAGGGAGAGAATCAGACCCCACACCAGGCACCTCAGGCATGGTAGATCCGCATTGGGAAGACTATTGATTTCAGCTCAGGTCATGATTTCACGGTTGTTGAGATGAAGCCCTGCGTCAGGTTGCATGCTGACAACAAGGAGTCTGCTTGGGATTCTCTCTCTCTTTCTCTCCCAAAATAAATAAATAAACTTTAAACAGATAAAAAAGAAATAAAAAGAAACATTTGCATTAAGAAAGGAACAAAACCTCCTCCCAGGGGTTTTATAAAGATAAGTCTACACAGGAGCTTTGGCTCAGGATAAGGAAAGAAGACTTACGATAAACCAAAAAGTCAGGTGATGCTGTGTATAAGATACAGAAGAACAAGGGAGTGTCTAATGCAATTAAGGATTGGGGGAGGACATGTTGAACATGATTTCTGAATCACGAATACAAAGCTGCTTATATGTAAAACTAGGAAATTTGTGACTGGTTATAGAGACGTTCTGCTACATTTAAGGACATTTTGGCACCACAAGAATGGAATCTGCAAGAGAGCAAAAAAGATTATATTTAACATCAAGAAATTCTGGGTACTTAAGGTAAATAAGAATTTTGAAATATAGTAACACATTTAATATAAGATATACATATATATCATATATATATGTTTATATATCTTATATTCTAATAACCAGTCTTCATCAAAATAGCATTACCAGCAATATAAATAATAGAATAAAGTAACTCTAAGGTAGTGTTTGACTTTATAGTTTCTTCTGCTCATTGTGCTTGTAGTATGCCACCCACCTCCTTCTTACCGGTGTCTTGGGCTAAAGCCATTGTGGGAACATTAAGTGGGTCTTCAAGGGCACCTGAACTCCATGACTTACAGAGAGGAATCCATAATCAACCCAATACCACTATATCTTGCACCAATTTGACAGCATGGTGTGATAAAAAATTGCATTGGGAATTAAAGACGTGTGTTGTGGCCCTAACTGTATGAACGTTGTATTTGGCATTAGGCAGGTCATGACTCCAAAGCTTAACACATTTGTACACCCAGCCTCTCTACAAACGGGTTTCAAGTGTGAAGCCATAAATGAAATTGTTTTGATATCTCTAAAACATGATTGCAGTGCAAAGTGCTCTACTTAATTTATAGCATCACCCACTCATAAACAAGCACCATGCCACGATGAGGGGTCTAAAGCATTCTTAAACCTCTGCATGTCCAAGTAAATGTTAGAAAGTTATGGATTCCTGTGGGATTCTTATTATGTGGTTTCTCCTGTTAAATGATCAGAAATATTTAACTGAAGTAACTGACCAAAAAATAAAAAGCGTTTATTCCTCTAAAATTCCCTCTAGGGGCGCCTGGGTGGCGCAGTCGGTTAAGCGTCCGACTTCAGCCAGGTCACGATCTCGCGGTCCGTGAGTTCGAGCCCCACGTCAGGCTCCGGGCTGATGGCTCGGAGCCTGGAGCCTGTTTCCGATTCTGTGTCTCCCTCTCTCTCTGCCCCTCCCCCGTTCATGCTCTGTCTCTCTCTGTCCCAAAAATAATAAATAAAAAACGTTGAAAAAAAAAAAATTTAAAATTCCCTCTAGTAACATGTTGCTGACTGTTTAATCATCAGTTTTAAGGGATACTTTTGTTGCATGTAATATTGAGGAAGAAAATTACGAATGAAATTTTGTCAGACCCACCCTCTGTCCACTTATGTAAAGGACGTACTCTCAGTTTAACCATGTGAAACAAACCCTCACTGAAGGTGCAACATAAGGTAGAACTGATCATCTGGAAGCCCGTGGGTCAAGTGGAAAAAGTGGCCTGCGGGGTGCTAAACCCAAAGCCTTTCCCACACTCAGCCTTGGGCTCCCTCTGTGCCAGTGGGTGATGGACCAGAAGTCTACTAACTCATAGTTAGATCTACCCAACGAAAGACAACCAAGGCCACAGAGCACTGTCAAGTTCCCCCTTTGCTGAGTGAACCTTTCTTTAGGATATAAAGTAACTCTGGGGCACCTGGGAGGTTCAGTCTGTGAAGCTTCCGACTTCGGCTCAGGCCATTATCTCATGACTAGTGAGTTTGAGCCCCACGTCAGGCTCTGTGCTGATAGCTCAGACCCTGGAGCCTGCTCGGGTTCTGTGTCTCCCTCTCTCTCTGCCCCTCCCATCCTTGTGCTCTGTCTCTGTCTCTGTCTCTCTCAAAAATAAATAAACATTAAAATTTTTTTTAAAAAAAGATATAAACTGACTTTTATTCTTCCAGTCCTTTGCCACTTTCCCATTTTTTTTCTTCTAGTCCTTTCCATTTACTTACTGCTACTTTTAAAAATCAGCACTGGAAAAAAATTAACTATATTGGAAGAAGAAAAATAAGGTGACATTTAAAGTCAAGATAAAAATTAAGTAAAACATCTGAGTATTAATAATTTCACTGGGAAATATATACACAAAAGAAAATTATAAAAAATGAAGAACACATGAGGAAAATGAAGACAAGAATAATGGAATAAAGACAGAGATGGTAAGCTGCCAAAATTTACAAATAAACAAACTCTCGGTGAGAAGGACACTTTTAGTTATAAGAATGTAATCCAGGAATAATCTCAGTAGAATTTAGGCAATTGTGATTGTGTTTCTCTTAAGACTTTTGGATGTTTCCTTTTGCTGTTGGAAAAAAAGAAAAAAGAAAAAAACGGAAAGAAAAAAACAGCTAGAGAGTATACTTGGAAAAACAGAGAAATCAATAAACAAAATTAGACTTTGGATTCCGGGCAAACCTATCTCCAAAGCCTGACTGCTACTTATCGGTTAATTATTTGATTTTAGGTAATAAACTTACTGTTTAAATCTCCTGAGTCTCAGCTTGTGACCTGACTCCTAGGGCTGTTTGAAGTATTAAATCATTGACTTATGTCAAGTACTCACTGTGTATCTATGCCTAGTAAATGTTAAAACTGAACTATGTCTTGCCTGTTGTGTCTTCTAAAATGCATTTTTTAAGCTTTACCCATTTTGGATTTCTTAATTCCTACTCAATGCCTGGAGCACAAAGAATATTTATTAATGAACAAAATCTTCTTATGATATTTGAAAATTGGCAGAAACTTATTGGTTCAAAAATGTCAATGATATTTAAGTACTTAATTTTTTTTAAATTTTATAATGGCAGAAAATGTAGTCATAGTATTTAAAAAATGGCTTTAGAATTGTTGAAATACTTTCATTTCTATTGGTGCAAAGAATAACGATAATATTGTTTAAAAACCTAGACTTTTGAAACAGAAGATTAACAAGTGTGTTTTGTTTGAAGGTGATAACTTTTCATTAGTTGACCTAATTTCTGCCAATTTAAAAAAAATTCCAAACGGCATGTAATCCAGCAAAGATAATTTCAATAATATAAAAAACATGCACGATTCCACTGCACCTAATAATATCCGTGCTTTCTTTTGTTGACTATAGAACTCATAAAGCTTAATCTTTTTTTCCCTACCGATCATTCTCCTCACCCCCTAAAATATCTAAGGAGACTGATTATTCCTTACCTTTCAGACAGCTATGCATATGATATGTATGCATGCATAGACACACAGATTCCAAAGAAATGAAAAATCTAAAGTTTATTTTATTGTGGCTTTTATGTTGTTAGTAGAACTAACACGTGTTAGGGGCACATGGGTGGCTCAGTCAGTTAAGCTTCTGACTTCCGCTCAGGTCATGGTCTCCCAGTCCTTAGAGCCCTGAGCCCTCTGTGCTGACAGCTCAGAGCCTGGAGCCTGCTTTGGATTCTGTGTCTCCTTGTCTGTTTGCCCCTCCCTCGCTCACACTCACTCTCTCAAAAATAAATAAGCATTGAAACAATTAGATAAAAAAAGAAGTGGCACTTGTTAAAGGAGATGATTTGCAATCTCATACCAAGATATACAAGTCTGAACTGCATCCAGGACTATTTCAAATAGCTGCTTTTGGCTCTGAGCTAAATTTAATACAGTTGGTCTCAAGATTACTCTCTGCACTATTTTAAGTGACAATACACCTGGAGTACCATCCAACTTGCATTAAACTCTCCTTTTCAAAATGTGTAAGTATAGCCAGAAATGTGGATTTGATTTGAGATACGCTCACATGCCAGGAGTTATACTAATAGTCACTTTACTAGTGTCATGAAATATGACATATTTTTAAAGAATCCTGTGTTACTTGAAGAATTTTCGCTGCAAGAGCAAGAATGAAGTCTTTTAAAGTGTAAAATTGTCCCTTTTCATTATGTATATAAGAATTTGTTTATTTTCCAGGGCAAGGGTCTGCAAAGTCCGACCCATGGGTTAAATCTGGCCTGTGGCCTCTTTAACTTTTTACAGCGTTTCTGAGCTAAGAATGAGTTTTAAATGGTTTTAAGAGATGTGAAATAAGGCCAAAGAAGAATTTGCGACGAAGACCGCATGTGGCCTTCGAGGCCTAAAATATTTACTCTGTGGCCCTAAACAGAAAAATTTGTAGATCTCTGTTCTAGAGTAAATCTCTAACCCATACTTCTATTTAGAGTATGTTTTAACACAGTATTTCAAAAGAACAAGAAGATCTTTCTCCTGTCTTCCTGTGACATTTTGGTGATTCTATATAGCCATAATAGATGCAATTCCTTCCCATTAACACATTGATCTGTCAAATTACCATGATTTATAAAATTAGAGGCTTTTAACTTAATATTTTTATAGCTGTTTCTCTCACTTTGGACCTCATTTTCTTAGTCCATTTTGTTTTAAGTGTGAGAAATGAATGTTGACTCTATGTCTGCACTGGTACTAATGTATACATTTTAAAGGGCTGAATTTAAGCCATAATTTTGCCATGGGGACTCTAAATAGACATACCAGCCTTCTAATAGATCTGGGGAAATGCTGAATTTTTATTTATGTCTTCAGGTGACAAGCCGTGATGGATGGCCTGACAAGGTCCCGTAGTCTAGCTTTGCACTGCCAGGGAAATGATCATGGCATCAGCCTGCCAGTTTAGTTATCAACAGCTAACAGCCTTAAGGCAGCAGTTTAAAAGTCATTTGTTTGCACTTCTAACAAGTACATTCTATTGTGTAGTTTATTCAAGTAAGCATAATTTTATAACAAGTTGTTAAAAGCTCTTTTGTCAACAATACAAGTCTCTTCTCCTGGTACAAACAGTTCTAAGAGGAGAATATCTTGAAAAGTGTATACTCTATTTAAAATCAAAGCAAGCATTTCACTAAATATTGCTAAAGTAATTAGCGTGGCACAAGTTTTTTTTTTTGTTTGTTTTTTTTTTTTTTTTTTTTGCCATCAAATCCTTCTTGAGGAACATTTTTTTTCTTTATCACAGAAATTGCTCATTTAAAGTGGATTATTACTCTCCCTCTTATGAGGTGAAGGCTGTCATCCTGTGCTGTTGTCAGTGAATGCATATTTCCAAGAGGAAGGTATCTAATTTTAGCAGTCATAGCTAAAAATGATGTTACTGTTAGTTGTCAGAGAAGTAATCATTAAAGAGTCTATTTTCTCTTTGATGCAAGCAATTCAGATCAACTTTTCCAGGCACTTAGAATTGCCATGAATATGCCTCCAATTTTCACCTCATTCTTGCCACTGTCTTATCAATGTCATTTGTTATGAATGCAATACAAATAATAAAAACCACTTTTTTGTTCACTTTTTTCAGATCTTCACTTAAGTCAATTACTTTTAAAAAACCGTTTGTGACAATTATCAGAAAGTGATTAATTTTAAAAGGAAATCCTGTGTCTCATGTTTGTGCTATTAAAATTCAATGTGTTACATGAAGATTTTCCTAAATACAAAAACATCTAGATTTCAGTGTATTTCAACCTTACTGACAAAAAGCTTTTGATTCATTTCCATGAAGGAAATGATGGAAAAATATTTGGATTTTATTGGTGCTTCTAACAGCAAATTAAACCCAAATTTCAACATCCTATATCTGGACTTAATAAGTAATCAAATGATTGTAACATTCTTTCAATTTCGTCCTCAGGAGTCTCAAACATTGGGTCAAAAGTAGGTATCATATGTGTTGTTCATAAAAATATTAATTTATAACACATTTTTCCGGAAAGTAAATGCAACTATATAAAACAAGAAACCAATTGAAAAGAGATTTCATGAAGGTATAAAAAGTATTTGAAATTTTTTTTACCATTTTTTATGATTTATTTATTTATTTATTTATTTATTTTTGTGAGAGAGAGAGAGAGAGAGAGGGAGAGAGAGAGAGAGAGAGAGAGAGAGGGAGAGAGAGAGGAAGAAAGAGAGAATCCCAAGCATGCTCTAAGCTGTTAGCCCGGAGCCCTATCCGGGACTCAAACTCACAAACTGTGAGATCATGACCTGAGCCAAAACCAAGAGTCGGATGCTTAACTGACAGAACCACACAGGTGCCCCAATATTTGAAGAATTTTGACATAACCGTCAGAGTGTAGCAAATAAAAATAATATTGAATGTAGAATCTAGATGAGCAGCTGCTTTCTCTTTTGCCTTTTAATGGAGAACATAAGTAACATATTTCTAAGCCGAATATAAAGACTGCACTTTGTGCTCACTGGGTTTCAAATGACATTTAGCTGCATGAGACGTGCTTCGTACTCCACCAACTCCATGCTCACAGTAGGTCTGTTTCTCTGGGTGATGGGATTCATACCAGATATTTTCGATCTGAAGATTACTGTCATCTTTTGTTGACACCTGATTGGTGGTTGTGGAGCTGCAGGGTTGAGAAGGTAGAATGGATGCGGTTTAGTTTGGGGTTATTGTGTCCCCAAGAACCTCCTGACATACTCTGTGAAACATCCCTTAGTGACAGCACACATTCTTTGAAATACACCAGCAAAGAGTTAATTGGGCTTCCCAGACCTTGGTGGCCTCAAAAGCTTTGGCCTGCTTATGTGGTGGCTGGATGCTTCAGGAGTTAGAATCACTTTGGATAGGGCAGAAGCAGCATTGCTCATTATGGCCTGGCCTCAGAAGTCACACAGCATCTGGGGTGCCTGGGTGTCTAAATCGGTTGAGATTCCAACTTTGGCTCAGTCATGATCTTGCTGTTCATGAGTTCAAACCCCGCATCCAGCTCTATGTTGACAGCCCAGAGACTGGAGCTGCTTCAGATTCTGTGTGTGTGTCTCTCTCTCTCTGCCCCTTCTCTGCTCATGCTCTGTCTCTCTCTCTCTCTCTCTCTCTCTCAAAAATAAATAACAAAACATTAAAAAAATTAAAAACAAACAAAAAAACATTAAAAAAAAAAAAAGAGGTCACACAGCATCTCTTCTAAGCCATTCCGTTGGTTAGAGCCAAGCTAGGAGCCCTTATTGAGGACAGAATGTCTAGGTCACAGTCTAGAAGTGTGTAAGATGCAGCTATTGTGGTCATAGTTGGAAAATCTGCCTCATGGACAAATGGAAAACAGACATACCATAACGCGCTGCGTGTATATTACTGGTCTGTGTATTACTTTATTATTGCCACTGTGGTCTCGTAAACTAGATGCTCTTGCATGGTTGCCACCAAATGCAATTCTCTATAATCACTTAGGTTTTGCATCACTGCCTCCCAATGACAGGTTGAGGCAAATTCATCTGCTTAATTTCAGATACTCATGTACTAGTGTAAGTGATGCTAAAAAAAGTGAATATATTGTCTTTCACCTTTAATGGTTCAGGGTCATTAATAACACCCACCAGTACTAAGAATCAGCATAATGGGGGTGATTTACTAAATACTCTTGAGTAAGGAGGAATTCTTAGGTGGGGTCGCCAAAAAAATTTCCACACCACCAAGGATCTTATTCCTATAATAAGTGGACACAGAAAAAGCGGGGGTGTATAAATCTGACAGTGGTTTGTGACAATTCAAGTACGACATTTCTATGAGGTAAGCATGAGCAGAATATCTAGAGTTACATAAATTGTTACACATATAGTTACACAAACATATATTAGTTTAACACAGTCTCTTAAAAAATGCGGATATAGAAAATTTTTAAATTTTTCAAATGATGTGGAGAAGAAAGAAAATATAGAAAATTTATGTCCTAACATAATCAAAAAAATTTGTCTAAATTATAAGCATAAAATCAAGTTTAAATAAAAACTTACTAGCTTTTCTCTTGATAATTTATAGAGTACATACACAAACATATTTACTTATAGATGTATGTGTATAAATGCATATTTCTAAATGTATATTTACATGTAAAATGGTAGGCTAGTTCTATATACTCTTTTTTTTTTTTTTTTTGTAGTGTATACGCAATGTATGTTTGGCGTCTGTCTGGTTTATGTGCACGTCACATATGCGAGACGTATGGTTGTTGTGTTCATTGGATTCTTCCATGTGTTGTCTGTCATGTACGTGTGGTCGATTTGAGTTGTGTGCTTGTAGTATATGTTTCATGGGTATGTTTTATGTCTGTGCGGCACGTTGTATACGTTGCGTAAGTGATGTTTGCGTGGCATGTGTGCCATATCGATGATATATACACGTTTCTGTGTATTATACGTGTGATGCGTGTGCAGCACATCTGCGGTATGTGTGTGTGTGGTCTGTATGAGTGATATGTGTGTGCCGTATTTACGGTGTACGTGTTCTGTGTGTGATGTATGTGCGGTATGTGTGATATGTGTGTTATGTATTTGGGGTGTGTGTGGGACGGGGATGTATGGTGTATTTTGGTATACGTGTAATGTGTGTAGTATATGTGAGGTGTGCCTTCTGTGTGTAGTGAATGCATCGTGTTTGTGGTGTATCTGGGGCACATGTGGTGAAGATGTGTATTCATATTATTTAACTGCTTGTACATTTTTCTTAAGTTCTTTTCAATGTTTATTTATTTATTTATGAGAGAGAGAGGAGAGGCAGAGAGAGAGGGAAACAGAGAGTCTAAAGCAGGCTCCAGGGTGTCAGCACAGAGCCCCACAAGGGGCTCAAACTCACCAACTTTGAGATCATGACCTGAGCTGAAACCAAGAGCCTGAGGCCGAAGCGGACTGAGCCACCCAGGCGCCCCCTTAACTGTTTTTAAAAGACAGATTCTCACTAGGATGTCTATAAAACAAATCAGCAAATACAATGTTACATGCGATAGCATATATTTTAATACAGATCATTCTTTTTGTTTCTGGATTGTTTTGTTATGAATACTGTTTCAGAGACTTTTGCCATTAATTTAAAAACTTTTATTAGTAAATATGTTTCTATGTACACTGAGACTATAACTATTAAAAAAAAAACGCTTCCTGAATTGAGGTTTTTTTTATCTTTAGATTAGAATAAAAGATTTTTTAACTTTTTTTTTTAACATTTATTTATTGTTGAGAGACAGAGACAGAAAGTATGAGCAGGGGAGCGGTAGAGAGAGGAAGACACAGAATCCGAAGCAGGCTCCAGACTCCGAGCTGTCAGCACAGAGCCTGATGGGGGGCTCAAACCCATGAACCATGAGATCATGACCTGAGCCAAAGTCAGACGCTCAACCGACTGAGCCACACAGGCGCCCCTTTTCTTTTTTTTTAACTGTTTTTTTTTTTAACATTTATTTATTGTTGAGAGACACAGATACACAGAGCATGAGCAGGGGAGGGGCAAAGAGAGAGGGAGACACAGTATCCGAAGCAGGCTCCAGACTCCGAGCTCCAATAAAACATTTTTAAACAAATTATTGCCATCTTGTGAATATCGTTTATGTTAGCTCATCTTTAAGTGGTCCTCAGCTACTATTTGGTGGTTGGACCTTTGAAGTGTGTTCATAAATCTTGAGATTAATGAGGAATGCTATAATGAAAGCTTGTAAATGTAACGTTACATTCCTCACTTTCTGTGAAAAATCACTTTTCCGCTATACTTTCAAAAGCTATTTTTAAGATTCCCCATTGTACACATCCACATAGCTAACCACTTATAATAATGACTGCTTCTGAACATTTAGCCTACTGACATACTGATGCATCTTACCACAATAAGATGACAAAATTCCTTGACCTAGAATCACTTAGTGATTTACACAGAAACAGGTATGCACATACATAGCCCCAGTGAGCTATGTAAACTCGAATAAGGGTAGGGACCACAGTTGTTTTGTTTATCACATATGTAATTTTTTTTCACACTTCCTGGAACAAAGAAGGCACTCTCGAATTATTTCTTGAATTAATGACTAGATAAATTAAAGATCAATTAAGTGACAAGACTGTAGAGCTAGGGGCACGATTGCTCTCTTGAGACTTTCAATGTATGAAGTTCTACTTTTCCTTTTAAAAAGCTGCATCAAAGCTTTCAAGCTAAAATTTTAATTCTGTGATTCAAAACAAAAACCTGGCCATCCGTTCTGAAGTTTCTACAACTTGGAAGGGAAAGTACACAAAGCATGTCTCCTCCCGGGGTAAATATTCTGATGGCTGTGTTTCTCATCCTCATGCATCTTGTCATTGCCCATCCCACACAGACCATCCTGCTCTTTGCTCACGTTTCTGCAATCCAATAAATGGCAAATTTATCCTTAAAGATGTCCTTTCTAACTCTTCTTTAATCTCTCAGAAATCCTACCTGCTATATTTATTTCTAAAACATATATCCATATGGCTCCCACTTAAGCATGATTTTTTTACTGACACCACCTTGGTCTGAGTCAACACTGTTTCTCACCTAGATTGCTGCAATATTTACCCAGCATGTCTCCCTTTTATTCCTTTTACCCCAACCAAACTCCACTTAAGCAGATAGGATGATCTTTTTAAAACATGTGTCTAGGGCCGCCTGGGTGGCTCGGTCAGTTGAGCATCCGACTTCGGCTCAGGTCATGATCTCCCAGTTTGTGAGTTCGAGCCCCGCGTCGGGCTCTGTGCTGACAGCTGGAGCTTGGAGCCTGCTTCAGGTTCTGTCTCCCTCTCTCTCTGCCTCTCCTGCACTTGTGCTCTGTCTCTCTCTGTCTCTCAAAAATGAATAAATATAAAAAATTAAAAAATTTAAAAAAAATAAAACGTGTCTAAACTCTAATTCTCTCAGTAATTTTCCTTATGATATTAAGTAGGCCAAAATCTTTCTGACAGACTTCTAGACCTTCTGTGATCTGGCCCCATTTATGCCTCACTTCACTTCCTAAATTCTTCAAATGCCACCTTTCAGGGAGGACTTTCCTGACGACTCTGATGAATGTGGAATACTTTGCCTGACATATCATTTATTCTTTGCTTTATTTTTTTCTTTTAGCAGTCCCACCACCTAGCACACATTATATTTTTCTCATCTGATGTTTCATTTACATTACCCTCGACTCTATGCTCCACACGGTCAGTGATTTTTGTTTATTTTCTTGACTGAATTCCAACTCGTAAGGAGTGGAGACACTCAAAAGATATTTGGTGCATAAATGAATTAGTGTTTTAGCTCACCAGCATCCGTCGTCACCTTCGGTGCATTCTTTTTGTGTCTTCCTTTCATGAACCTTACAGAAGTTAAAATGAACAAGAACTGAATCTTCTGTGAACACAAACCATATCTCTGTTTCTACATCATTCTTATTTCCATAGAACATGAGAGAAAACTGGAGACAAAATTAACATTGCTAATACGGTTATTAAAGAATTTTAGGTGGTTAGAAAGCTGTGTAGTCACATCCCTTATATTATCTTAAAATGTCTATAAACCTACATAAACCCTATGAGGTAGCTGCTTTAATTATTCTAATTGTATAAGCAAAGGAACCAACTCTGAAAATGGTTATGTAACTTAACTTACACAAAGTCATATATTCTGTGTGTTTGAACCCAAAGAGTCCAACTGCAGACCTTATATTCTGTTTTTAAATGATTTTTATTTATTTATTTATTTATTTATTTATTTATTTATTTAATTTTTGACAGGGAGAGAGACAGAGAGAGCGTGCCCAGTGGGTGAGGGGCAGAGAGAAGGGAAAACATAGAATCCGAAGCAGGCTCCAGGCTCGGAGCTGTTAGCACAGAGCCCCACCCAGGGTCTGAACTCAGGAACCTCGAGATCATGACCTGAGCCAAAGTTGCCCACCCAATCAACCGAGCCACCCAGGAGTCCCCCGAGCTTATATTCTTACAGTCAGTACTGTAGGACCCTGTCACTGCTCCAGCCTGCTGTGCTGTAGTCATTAGGCAAACACTCTTGTTCCTTTCTGCTTTCTGTTCTCCCGTCTTATTATGGTTTCCTTCTCTTCCTTTGCCTTCCACCGTTTAGTTGTTACAATTTTATTTGAGTTTGGAGTAGATATAGAAGGAAAAACAACCTTCAATTGATTTGATTCTAAGCCACTTAGTTCTGCCTAATTTAGACAACAGAGACCCCTCTTGTGGTCTACCCAAACTCAACATAATTTTATATCATTTTGATATGGAAGCCCCAGGCAGCAATAAAGAGCTTATTTGTTAGGTTCATATTTTATGACTACATCTCCTTCCAGAACTTGGGGGCAAGGGAGATCGGGAAAGAAAAGGAGGTTTAAGATATTTGGGGATCCAGGTACTTGCTTGATTTGTTCTTCTTGTGAGGTATGTCCCAAAGTTAAGTAAACAATTGTCCTTAAGAAAATAAAAGTAGAATGAAAAACTGCCAATTTTAGTGGTTGTAAATTCATTCTAGATTGTATGAGAATATATATAAGAATAGTTGTACATTTTACCCAGAAACAGTAGTTATTACAGTACTAGTGTCTTCTATTAAGTGCTGGCTAATTTGTAAATTACAATCATGCAACCAGAAACTTAGAATTGACTATGTATCCTTACAATCACTTTCTATTAATCCAGGAAATGACACATATGACAGATCATTAAGTAGCACTGAAAAAAATGTTTTAAAGATATTACACAGCTGAAGTTTTGCAGAATAGCCTTTGAAAAATCAAGAATGACACTTACATGGATAGTAGTGGTAATGTTAATACAGTAGTTGTAATAATAAATGTAGTTAGCATTACACAGCATTTAATATATGCCCGGTATTTTCGTGTTTCACATTGAGTAACCCATGTAAGTCACAAAGCGATCTAGAAGATAGGTCCTTTTATTATCTTCTTTACACAGATGAATAAACTGAGTTATAAAAAACTTACGAAGGCCACAGAGCTAGTAAAAAGAGAAGTCCAAATTTAAAATGAGGCATTCAGCTCCAAGGCCTGTGGTCTTTACTTTTATATGACTCTACTTTTGTAGGAAAAAAAAAAAAAAAAAGGAAAGAAAGAAAAGACTTATCTAGAACTAAGGAAATAGTATTGGTGAGAATTTAGTAACTACATTAGAAACTAGACACAATTGTAGGTGAAGATATTGGAAATTCTCTGCAGGTTAGTAAAAAAGATGTAATACAAGACACTAAACTTTCTAATCAAGATTGTGTAGTTCACATTATGGCAGAGCAACCAAAGGACACATGAATAATAACTTGATAAAAAAATGCACAGCTGAAGAAAATCCATCCTTTCCATATGGAAACAATATTCTTTATTTGTTTTAAAAGAATAATTAAAATAAATATCAGAACTTTGTAATACTTCATTACATGGTACATAATGCAAATTTCTGTGTTTTTTTAAAATGAATTATATCTACATCATTCTAGAATGGTTTGGGTCATTATTAGTTAATCTTTTATTAATCTAATATTAATGTACTTCATACACCAAACATCACTGATTAAATGCAGGAAAGTGTGCCTCACTGGGTTTTTTTTAATGTAGAGAAAACGTTGCAAGAAAGCCAATCAAAATGAATGGTGATTTTGTTCTAGTCACTAGAGATAAAATGATGAAGAACAAAATGTATTGGCATAATAGAAAATACATTTAACAGTAGTCATTGGTGCCCCTTATGTCTAAATAGACAACCTGTTCAAATATACAGCCTAGTGTACTGTCAGTCATGGCTATCAGTCTTCACGATGTACCCCCCCACTCCAGAATGCTTTGCTTCTCGTTTTGGGGGTAATTTTCACACAAATATATAACTTCCATGGAATATTGCTTCCTCGTTCTAAGACTTTACCATCTATCTATCTATCATCATCATCTTCATCATCATCATCATCTATTATCTATCATTTATTTTTCAGTCTTATTACTAAATTTTTCAGCCTTATTCCCATAGCTTTGGCTTAAATTCCTAATTTTTAGACTTTAACTCAGCTTTGATTCCCCACAGCTTCTCGTTGCTATTTGAGATGCAGTTATGCTTCATCCTCTCTGGAATGTCCAAATTCTCGTCTTGGATGAAAAGAAAATGAATAGCTTCTCCCCACCAAATTGCCCTTCTCCTCATTTCAGATTCACATTTCACCATTTTTTCTCACGTCAACTCAGTTTTAGAACCCCAAAAGCTTATTAGAATCATTTCCTCTTATATTTCTTCCAATCTATCTAGTAACTCTTTATATACTTTGTTGCATTAGAAAGTTGAGAATTTTTCCACAGGGCCTTTCCTGTTCTTATCAAGATTAATAAAACATCTTGCACCTAGTACATACACAACTTCTTTCTGTAAGCATGATCAAAATAACACACCATCAAGTCATGGGAGCCAACCAATAAGCACAGGTGCATTTTTGACTAGGGTTCAGATACTAAGTGGACAGACGACTCCTGGCCTCTACTCAGTAACTACCCAAGTTAATGAAATCAAACATCTCCTGGTGTAACCTTCTTACCTCAGAAAGGGTTAAATAATCACTCCCTTTTCAGCAGCTTACAAACTGTCCTTCCATTTCCTAGAAAGTCATATTTAGTTTTTTTTTTTCTTTTATCAAACAAAGGAACAAAAAAACTATGAAGCTAGATATGGAGCATACATTCCATAATATCCATATATAAGTAGTTACTGCAAATTATTAAGAAAGACAGGCACATCCAATTTTATTACATTTTTTAAAATATTTACTTACTAGAGAGACAGGGCACAAGAGGGGAAAGGACAGAAAAAGAGAGGTAGACACAGAATCCAAAACAAGCTCAAGGCTCAGAGCTGTCAGTGCAGAGCCTGATGCTGGACTCAAACTCATGAGCCATGAGTCATGGCCTTCCTGAGCCGAAGTTGGAAACTTAACTAACTGAGCCACCTAGGTGCCCCTGGGCACATCTAATTTTAAACTGGGTGATAGATAGATAGATAGATAGATGATAGATAGATAATACATAGATGAAATAAGAAATCTAAATGGCTAAAAAAAATTTTAAAAAATATCTAACATGTTGGGTACTCACTAACATGTGAAATAAAACAAATGTAACAGCATTTTTACCTTCAAATTTCATGTAAAATTAATTGATAATACACAGTGATGTAGAGCATATGGTCAAATGAGTGTTTTAAATATTACTGTGGTGTAATCTTTTTACAGATTAGTTGTAACTAATTATCAAAACATTTTAAATTCTCATATGTCAACCTGGTAAAGGAATCCCTTATTTTTTTCCCTAGAAAATTATCACAGATCTATGTGTAAAGATTATTTATGTATTTATTTGTTTGTTTATTTTAAGTTTATTTACTTATTTTGAGAGAGACAGTGCAGGTGGGGCGGAGAGAGAAGGAGAAAGACAAAATCCCAAGCTGACAGTGCAGAGCCCAATGCGAGGCTGGAACCCTCAAATTGTGGGATCACGACCTGAGCCCAAATCAAGATTTGGATACTCAACCTGTTGAGCCACCCAGGTACTCCAAGATTTATTTATTTATAATAACATTATTTATATTCCTATATTTTTGGTAGTAAACTACCAGAAGACACTGAATAAATAAATATAAATACATCCTTACTAGATAAAGATAAGTGTTTATCTCTGAATAATATTGTTTTTGAGAGTTTTAATTTTATTCTTTAAGAGGAATGCAACTTACACAACCAAAATATATTAATTTCATAATCAGGAAACACTGACTATGTAAATAATGCAAGCAGTTATCAGAATTAAAAATCAAATTAGAAACAGCCATAATGGTAGTGAAAAAATCCTTACACTTGAAGCAAGAATGATTTAAATAGGAAAGAGGAATTTTTTAAATACCATTAGCTTTTTACTGATATTTACCTATTTACTGGTATTATTATATCAGATCATGACACATGTAAACATGCACACCACAATACACAAACTATTTAAAGGTATACCTTAATTTATATGTAGAATTCTCAAATACCATGATTTGTAATATTTCATGATGTTCAAAATTCTGAAAACACCTGTAATAGTTATTCTAATAAAAAAGTCTGTTACCCTTCATGAAAAATATTAAGTCTTAGAGGACATTTTTACACTCCATATTATTGGATTTGTAGAAATCTTTATTCGTAGAAGTTTTTGTATTTCATTTTGTATACAATATTCATATTTGTATATTAAAAAGTGAATAAAATAAATAACTTCTATCATTAAGGATAATTACAATATTTCTAAAATCCAGTATATTTTAATAAAAAATAATAATCTAAATGCCAGGCATTATTTTATTTGTACATCAGTCTAGAGGATAATTGAAGTATAAGATTACTAAACAGTTATAACTGGGCATAAGGTATCAGGTATAGGAAAAACTAATTATGTAGAAAAAGTTATATAACAGACTTATATAGGAAGAGTGAGCAGGCATTAATAGATTACTACCCAGGAATTATTTATGTTAAACTTTTTAAACTATATTTTAATATTTAAACATATTGAAATATAATTTTCTTTGAAAAATTATAGATTACTGTATAAATGAAACAAAGTCATTCATTTGTAAATTTGTTTCTATTTAAACATAAATTTTATAACATTATCAAAGTTCATATAAATGTAAGGACAAATTCACATAATACAATTTCTGAAATTAATATATTTCATTAATGAGAAACCATATATATTTTTGTAAATATAGTGAGTAATTAATTATTTCAGTTAAATGTCCATGAATGGGATGTGGGATTTGTGTTGTATGATATTTGTCTTTATAAAGGGAAAACGAACTGAAACACGAATTTCCAAAGTGCCTGTGCCATTTTAAATTCCTAACACCAGTATATGAAAATTTGCACTGTTTCATATTCTCATTTGGCATCATCAGTCTCTAATATTAGCCCTTCTAATAGTTTTGTGGTGGCATCTTATTATGGTTTTAATTTGCAATTTCCTTAATAACTAATGATATTGAGCATCTTTTAAAAGTTATTTATCATTTATATAATTTTGGTAAATATCCTAAAAATTTTCCCATTTCAAAGGTGAATCCTTCTTGGTGTGCGTGAGTGGCTCAGTCGGTTGAGCTACCGACTTTGGCTTAGGTCAAAGATCTCACCGTTCGTGGGTTCGAGCCTTGTGGCAGGCTTGTGCTGACAGCTCAGAGCCTGCAACCTGCTTCGGATTCTGTGTCTTCCTTTCTCTCTGTCCGGCCCCCGCTCACACTCTGTCCTTCTCTCTGTCTCAAATATAAATAAACGTTAAAATTTTTTTTAAAAATGAATCCTTAAATTGAGATTTTTTTTAGAATTTATTTTGCATACAAAACTTTTTGAGATTTATGTTTCAGCAATAAATTTTCCCAGATTATGGCTTGCCTTTTTAATTTTAAGATTGCATCTTGGAGGCCCCTGGGTGGCTCAGTCGGTTGAGCGTCCGTCCAACTTCGGCTCAGGTCATGATCTCACGGTTTGTGAGTTCGAGCCCTGCGTCGGGCTCTGTGTTGTCAGCTCGGAGCCTGTAGCCTGCTTGGGATTCTGTGTCCCCTTCTCTCTCTGCCCCTCCCCAACTTGTGCTCTGTCTCTCTCTGTCTCTCAAAAATAAATAAATGTAAAAAAAAATAAAATAAGATTGCATCTTGAAGGACAAAAGTTTTAAGTTTTTTTTTTTCACCCTTCCTGTCCCCAATTCAAACTAGATTATAGACGTGTTTTCCTCAAGAACGTAGTGTTAAAGAAGAAAAGCAGAATCTTAATACTCAAAAGTTATAAACAAGAAATTTGGAAACTGTTTTCTCTCTTTACGATTTTCTAAAATTTCTATTAGGTAGGAAAGCAAAGAGCAGATTTTTTTTTCTGCTCCAAACCACAAAATAATTCCATGCTGCTCGTCAGGGTTCAGGTCACAAGTCACAGGTCAGAGTATTTTATGTTTACCTCAGCAACTCTTTCCAAGTTCAAAGCATGCCCTTTTATTAAAAACATCATAGATTTTTTGCTTCATTTTCCACTTTTTTAAAAGAAAATTAGGTTTTAATTTTGAAGTTATTATTGTGATTCTTTTATTAATATCTGTTGCCTCCCACTAAGATTCAATTTTCATAAGGCCCGGAATAATACTGATTTTTATTCAGTTTATCCTCACTAACTAGAACAGTACATGGTATGTTGCATCTGTTTAAAAATATCTGTGTACCAAATGTTTGTAGTTAGTTCGGTCTGCTGCAAAGCTGTAAAATCTTCTGTGAACTGGTACATATATAGAATGATGAGAATTATATGTGCACTGTGAATTACATGTACAATGAAACCTACATTTCTTTCTGTCTGTTACTGATTTTTTCTTGGTTTGGGGCTCTAATGTCTGCTTACTACGGCTTAAGCTTGAGGTTTAACTCAATACTAATTCTTAAGAGTCTCATTTAATAAATGTTTAGTCATAGTCAATTCAAAGTTCTGACTCCCTCTTCTGGCTGTTCCTGCCATCTCAAGATTTCCCCTGCAATTCCATTTTCCCAGGTTGGATACAAGGGCAGTTGTAACCATCTTGGCATCTAGGGACTAGGCCTTTCACACACATGCTGTTTCCTGCCCGCCCTCACTGAGATGTCTGCCAATCGCCAAGCCAAGTTTCATTCTGGGTCCTCAAGGTGTGGCTGGTAATATTTTTTTTTTTTGGAAAGGGAGGTCCTGGCTCTATTATACTGAGAAGATTGTATCCAGTGCTCTGCTAATTGCTGCGTGTGTTATAAACAGAATTCAAGATTATTCTTTGTTTCTTAGTGAAATTTAAAACTGAAATTTTCTTTAAATACCCTATAAAAACTAAAGTTGTAGAATATATACAAGGCAATATAAACCGCTTGATTTATAAAAAATTATTTTTTTAATGTTTATTTATTTTTGAGAGAGAGAGAGAGTGGGGGAGGGACAGAGAGAGAGAGAGAGAGAGAGAATCTGAAGCAGGCTTCATGCCCTGAGCTGTCAGCACAGATCCCGATGCAGGGTTCAAACCCACAAACCATGAGATCACGACCTGAGCTGAAATCAGACACTTAAACAACTGGGCCACCCAGGCACCCTTACACATAATTGTGTTAATAAAAATATTTATAATATGTAATTGGAGATGAGCAAAATTATATGAACTTAAGAAAACTATGGCAATAAAAGAAAAATGTACCTTTTTTGCTTTAGAATACTCTAGGACTCATAAAATGTAGATTTAGATTTAAATGTAAATAAAAATCTAGCTATAGATTTGTTTTTAATGAATCCTTTTGTATACTAATCACGACTATATTGCATATTTTATATTGTCTTTTCAGCCTGATGATTAGAAAAATCATAGCATTATTATATATGAGATGATATGTAGGAATTATGATAAGAATAAATAAAGCTCTATCAGTTGTACTTCTTATACAATCTCAGGGAGCATCATTTTCATTGCGTTCTATGTGAAAGCTTTCTCAGAGCACAAGTGCAGAGTACAATGTGAATGGTGCCCATAGGAGTCATGCAACTCAGCCGCTCTAAAGGAAATAAGCTGCTGTACATCTGTCTTGATATGGCAGTGTAACTAATTCTTTTTTTTATTAAAAATTTTTTTTTTCATGTTTATTTATTTTTGACAGAGAGAGAGCACGAGCAGAGAAAGGCAGAGAGAGAGGGAGACACAGACTCTGAAGCAGACTCCAGGCTCTGAGCTGTCAGCACAGAGCCCCATGCGTGGCTCCAACTCAGGAGCCCTGAGATCATGACCTGAACCGAAGTCTGCCGCCCAACCGACTGAGCCCCAGCAGTGTAACTAATTCTTAAGGGAAGAATTGCTTCCCAAATAACCCACCTCATCTGGGTGGCTTCCTTCAAAAATCAAAGAAAGAGCTGATATTGTCTGAGATTAGTACAGAAAAATAATAGGAAAAGTGGCAAGAATAAAGTTTTACAAAGGACCTGAAACTTAAAAAAAAAAAAAAAAGGTATATAGGGCTGTACGTTTATAAAAATATATAGATCGATAGCTAACAATGATAAATCTCAGAACACAGCCATGGACCATCATGAGAAGGCAAACTCAGAAAAATATATTCAGATACTTGGAAAAATTGGAAAATAAAGGAACTTCCTGCCTTTAAAACTCCAGCTAGATGTGCTCATCCTTTTATTAGAAAGAACAATATTAAACAAATATAGTCATGGCGACTGAAATTATCTGTACAGTTAGGTAGATTTGCACATTTTATTTTAATTTTTTAATGTTTGTTTATTTTTGAGAGAGAGACAGAGTGTGAGCAGGGGAGGAGCACAGAGAGAAGAAGGCACAGAATTCAAAGCAGGTTCGAGGCTTTGAAGTGTCAGCACAGAGCCCCATGCGGGGCTCGAATCCACAAACTGCAAGATCATGGCCTGAGCTGGAGTCAGAAGCTTAACCGACTGAGACACCCAGACGCTCCTGCACATTTTATCGCGTCATATATTATACAGTAGTAATCGAGAACGATGTGTATTTTTTACTCAACTGATTTAATGAAAATAAATAATCACCCCTGATTCTATGAACAGTCTTTTCCTAAACCAATTCTGAGGTCATATTTGAAGTCCATATTCCTCTAAAGACTTTCATCTTCTTTACTTTTCAATAAGTCTAAAAAATATGATTTCTTTCTTTCTTTCTTTCTTTCTCTCTTTCTTTCTTTCTTTCTCTCTTTCTTTCTTTCTTTCAATTAAGCCAGTTTTCTTGCTGAGTCATAGTTTTCCTTCTTTTTTTATTGTTATTTCTTATAATATTTTAAGTATTCCAAGTGCATGAACCCAGGCCAAGTCTAAATTCTATTAGAAAAGCACTTGATTGCCTTTCCCAAGTGATAAATGCAATTATAATCAAATAATTCAGGTATCGTTTGAAGAACACAATTGTTTAATTTTCAGAATATTTAACTCTAATTGTTGGAGGATGACCAAGCACCTTTCTAATTAGTACCCAAATCTAAAATCATTATTTATAATGAATTATATTATAGTTAGTAAATGATGGACTGCTTCAGTGTTACATAACAGCTAGTTAGGCAATCGTTAATTCCTGTTGCTGATAATCAAGTGGGGATGATGATCCTAATGAACATCTTTCAGAAAAGCATACTTCACTCTGAGTAGATGAATGCAGAATACCACATTGAGGATATTCCCCTAGTGTTCCAAGTTTTTGTAAGCAATTCCACAAATAAAAGTGGTGGCTTAGATAATCTTGCATCTTCAATCGGCTGTTTTCATTAAACTATTCTTCTTTAAAGAGGGTCTTCATAATAGCATTCATTGAGAATCTATATGTGATAAATGGCTAATAATTGTTGAGTACTCCCGTGTGCTGGGCTGTTTTGAATCACTTTAGAGTTATTAACTCCTTTAAACTTTGTAAGAAGCCTAAGGGAGGAAATACTACTGTTTATCTTTGTGCAAATAAAGCAGGAGCCACAAAGACTTGCTCTTTACTCCTTACTAGACTGTATTATACCATTCTGTCTTTTCAACTGGAAAACGTCTTCAGTGTTAGAAATAAATGATTTGCAACTAGAAATGACTGGTGAGTTTGGAAAAAAATTGAGGAAAATTCAGATGATGGTGGTTTTCCTCTCTTTTTCCTGTCTAATCCTTTCTACTGCCCAAATAGAACATCCTGGGTAACTGCACAGCCAAAACATAAGACCTCAGCACAAAGAATAATACTGAAGTCATGAATAAGTGATATGTGACCAGGAGAAATCAACGTTAAATTCAGAGCTGCTATATTATAGTGCTGCTTAATTACAATTTTAGGGACAAGTGGTTAAAATGAGGTATTAGAAGTCTTCCAGTCAAGTTATTTTGCAATTAGTTCAATTTTATCCCCTTACTCTTGTAGATAAATAATCACAATTAAGCCAGAGGGAGGGTTCAGGACTTCCCCATGGATGGTCCCCTGATAACATAGCCATAACCGTTTTCAAACTCTAGATTAGGGATTCTCCAACATTTTATGTGACAAAACTATTTTAGAATATAGTTCTATTTCTAGAGAAATATGCATTCATGTTTAGAAGTAGACATTTATATAATTTCCAGAGGTCACACATATTTTTCTGAAGACCATCCATATCTTCTTGTATTATAAAACAACAGTTCCCAGCCTAAGCTTTTGAAACACTCTCTTATCTTCCTTTATCTCATTAATTGGTGATAGCATTTATTTATATTCCCTGCTCTTATTTTCTTCAGTTTAACATAGTGAGAAAATACAATATATTTGGCATTGTTAATTAACGGCATAATGAATTAAAATAAAATAAGAAGACCAAGACCTACATTGAGTTTAACAGAGATTTGTGGGAGAGAGAGCCAAAAAAAAGAAAAAAGAAAGAAAAAGAAAAAGAAATCTCCCCTACTAGATTCTAGATTCTCTTAGTTCCTACCCCAGTGCCCCTGGGCTCCATTTACCAATTAAGTGAGCACTTTCCTCAAATGTTATGGGTTTGCTTCTAATAGCTAATGCTTTCTTAGAAGACTTGCTTTTGGTAATTCAAGGCACCTGCCATGAGTTGCCTGTAAATTTTATCTTCTACTGATTCTTCCTTTTCCCTGATATGATGACTGCTAGCTAATGGCAGATAGATTCCCTGGTGGAGGGAAAATCAGGACAAATTCTGTAGTTCAATCTATGGTCCAGAGCTCTCATGAGCTCACAGGTACTGCAAAAACATTGCTCAAGCAAATGTGACTTTGGGCAAGGAGCTTAGAAAGAGAAAAATCAAACTTGATGAAGGTCTTTTGTAAAGGATTCTATTGTTAGAAGAAATAATTTATAGGTTTTAGAATTTAGTTTAAATATGTATAAATATGTTAGGATTCTTTATAAAGAGAAAAATGAGAAAAATAATATAAAATAGAAAATTAATTTAAGTTCCCTTATATACAAACCAATAAAAATAATAATCTCATAAAATCCAAAGAAAAAGTGATAATATGGAATCAATTGAAAACTATATGTAATATTTTATAAGAAAGCAATAAAAATTCTCCTTAATATATAAACTATTGGAAAACATACATATGTTATATATATTATTAAAATAATTTTCTTATAATTCCAAATTACCTTGTATCCACTTATGTGTAGGTTGAATGGATGAATATTTACTTAAATATGTTCCATCAAATAACTATTTAGATGCAGGTAAATGTTTAATTGATTGTCGTGATTTTGTTTCGTTTCACCATGGCACTATAGTGAATATTCAACATGTTGTTATTCTCACTATCTTGTACAATAAGTACACTTAATCATATGTTTGCATTTGGCCTCCTAAAATTTAAGAAATGGGAGACAATAAATGGAGGAAGAGAAACAGTAAAGAATTGAGAGTGGTATAAAGTATTGAAGAAATTTTAATTTTTTTTGCTCTACAGAAAAAGATGCAGAATAAGAGAATATTAAAAAGTTTCACTCAAATTTTATAACTGTCAGTACCCTTAAGCCCAAATTATCATCACTCTCTTTTAAATGTGGCATAGGCAATCAATTTCTCCAGCACAATAAAAAGACCAATTTTTACCATCAGATAAGAAGGGCTCTGCAGACATGGAATATACAAAAGGGCTCACCACCACCTCCAATCATAAAGGAGGCTGAAAAAAGTATAAAAAAAAAAAAAGTTAAGAAACCTATCATAAGTATACCTAAATGGATCAAGAAATAAGGGAGGCAGGAGTTGCTAAAGGAAAGTAATAGTTTTGTATTTAAAGTGAGAGCACAGTCTTTTCATTCCATTTTATGGCAGATGAAGGAAGTCTAAGATGGAAGAAGAGACACAGCTCTGTAAGGAGACAAAAGGACGTATCTTCAAGAGCATTGACTTGATATTCTTTGGGAAGGTGCAGGGCAGTGAAAATATGTCAGGAGAGGAAGAAAAATAAGTCCTGATAGAATATTATTAAAATAACATAAAAAATGAGTTTAAGATGTACATTCAGCTAATACAATTGAAAGAGAAATAGTTAAGGGATGAAATATTTATATATTAAGTCAATCCTGAGAAAGGAAACATACCTGGTGAGTGGTTTTTATGTTCTTAAAACCGTATGCTACAAGTAGATAAAAAAATGAAGCACATTTTTTCTGCTTAAAATCACCTCAGCCATTTTGATTTCCATCATTTTATGAGGCTAGCACTGAAGTTCTAAAATTGCGGATTTGGTGCCATTTGAAGGTATACATAATCTATCAAACATACTTTTCCAAATAATAGCTGTATATATCTATTCAGAAACTTAATGTTTGCTCATATTTTCTCTTTCTTGTCCTTTAATACCAGTTGGTACTTATATTAATTTTTTCTTGTGGTTTAATTCTGTAAGCTAGTTAATATATACCGCATTCTAACAGAAGGAATTTTCTCATTGCAATCAAGACAACTGCATTTATACAGTACTGAATTATAATATATTTACAT
This sequence comes from Panthera uncia, assembly GCF_023721935.1. Taxonomy (NCBI): domain Eukaryota; kingdom Metazoa; phylum Chordata; class Mammalia; order Carnivora; family Felidae; genus Panthera; species Panthera uncia. Next base: position 110,644,688 of record NC_064811.1, on the reverse strand, counting down.
TTTTTTTAAATTTTTTTTTCCAACGTTTTTTATTTTATTTTTGGGACAGAGAGAGACAGAGCATGAACGGGGGAGGGGCAGAGAGAGAGGGAGACACAGAATCGGAAACAGGCTCCAGGCTCCCGAGCCATCAGCCCAGAGCCTGACGCGGGGCTCGAATTCACGGACCGCGAGATCGTGACCTGGCTGAAGTCGGACGCTTAACCGACTGCGCCACCCAGGCGCCCCTGAATTATAATATATTTACATTTTAAACAACACACGTATTTTACAGTCTGTGTGCTTTTCACAGAGATAATTGAGAGAAATGCATAGATTTTCCTAAATATATGGGATGTGTATTAAAGAAATTTAAAAAATCATAAATGGGATAGCTAGTTGGTGTATCTTTATGCAATTTAATAAGGGACAATAATTTATTTTGATATATTTTATATTGAACTGGTAGATGTAAAAGTTTTAAATATGATTTATTTATGTCTCAATAAAAAAAGTTTTAAACATGAATTACATTGCATCATGACTAAATGGGCCATTTTGTCTCTAACTGGTCAATGATACACTTTTTTTTTTCTCATACTTTCTGAGATTCATTTGTTACCATATATATTTTTTTTTTATTTTATTATATGTTTAATTTTTTTTAATGTTTATTTTTGACAGAGAGACAGACACAGACTGTGAGCAAGGGAGGAGCAGAGAAAGAAGGTGACACAGAATGCGAAGCAGGCTCCAGGCTCTGAGCTGTCAGCACAGAGCCCGACCCGGGGCTTGAAGTCACAGTGAGATTATGACCTGAGCCAAACTCGGCCACTTAATCTACTGAGCCATCAAGGCACCCCTTAACATATATATTTTTAAATACTTTATGAAATGCAGGTCACTTCAGAAGGTTCTATTAAAAAACAATTAGTGGGGTGCCTGGGTGGCTCAGTCGGTTAAGCATCTGACTTTGGCTCAGGTCACGATCTCACAGTTCATGAGTTCAAGCCCTGTGTTGGGCTCTGTGCTGACAGTTCAGAGCCTGGAGCTTGCTTCGGATTCTGTGTCTCCATCTCTGATCCCCCCCCCCCCCCACTCATGCTCTGTCTCTCTCAAAAATAAACAAACATTAAAAAAAAAAAATTAGTGTGAGAATTGTTTTTCACTTCTCTGTATAATTGTTTCTCTAATCACAATGTGTCAATTATTATTTTTATAGCCATAAGTTTTATTTTATTATGAGAGACATAATAGCACTGAAACGATTATTCTAATCCTGGACTACATATTTTGGACTAATTTTATGTGAGAACTAATCCTTATATGCTTAGGCAACTGCATTTAATTTTTTTTTTTTAAATATAAGTCAGTTAATTAGTAACTGATATAGATCTTGTGGAATAAAACTTTATGTTATTTGAAAATACAGAGTTACAAATATATCATCAGTATACCATTTGCTTTCATTGTTTTTACTACTTTGTAAATATACATTCTTAACTTTAATAAGGCAATTTTTATATTATATGTTAAATGAAATAATAAATCTACTATACTGATACAATGTGTCACAGACTTTGAGTCTGGAGTTCTCTCTTGTCCAACAAGAGAGCAGAAGCAGAATTAAATACAAGAGAGGCTAATGTCTGGGAGGAGTCAAGTAAGGGTCCTTGCTCCATTTTTATTAGAATCAAAAGGCTTACAAATATGATGGACATGCAGAAAGAGACAATGAAAGAGTGATCATTAACTCATGTGTGTGAGAGAACGGGGGTTTGGAAATATGCAGTGTTCAGGGTTTGGGTCAATACAAAACAAACTCCCAGCACCGAGCAGATGGCTATTTATGGCAGGCACTGGGAGCTGTGTCTGTTTATCTTAACTTGCCTAGGGTTTAAGACAGATAGAGTATGCTATCTCAGGGTCCACAAGGCACTTTTTTTTTTTTTTTTTTTTTTTTTTTTTGCTAATTAGCTCCTGGCAATTTCACCCTGCTGCGGTGGTCTATCACCCTGTTTACCTGTTTACCTATTCTGGACGCTTTTGTCCTGTGGAAGTGGCTTTCCGCCCCTATGCTTTTGTTCTATGCTGGGGGCACTTTCACCCTGTGTCCCTATTCTGGATGTTTTTGTCTTAAGCCTTGTTAACTGATTGGTACAAGCTCGTGGAATTCCAATAGTTATTCACCACAAAAATATACAGTTTTCCAACTTCCCGTCCTCAACAAAATGTACCTTGTTCAAAATGCCACCCCATAATCTATTCAGAAGTTGGCATTTAAGGCCGTGTGAGTGTCTCAGTCAATTAAGCGTCTGATTTCAGCTCAGGTCATGATCTCACAGTTCTTGAGTTCAAGCCCTGCGTCGGGCTCTGTGCTGACAGCTCAGACCCTGAAGCCTGTTTCAGATTCTGCCACTCCCCTGCTCACACTCTCTCTCTCTCTCTCTCTCTCTCTCTCTCAAAAATAAATAAACATTAAAAAAATTTTAAAAAGAACTTGGCATTTTACTGTTTCAACAATCTTCTGACGACACATCGTATAATCCTTATGCAGTTATTTCATCAGGTTATGATATTAAAAATAAATTTGTTGCATCTTATTACGATGCAAATTATATAGCATCTTATTATGTTTAGGGTCATGTATTAATTAGAGCTTGGATCAGTTGTCTTCTGGTAGTGTGTGTGTACAGTGTGACCTTTATATCCTGACATGAGATTTTTTTTATAGTTTCTGGCATCAGTTCTCCCCAACATGAAGGCATCTTGGCATTCACGTTCTTTTTCACCGTTAACCTGAAAAAGAAATCAGTGCAGGGGCGCTCAGGTGGCTCAGTCAGTTAAGCATCAGACTCTAGATTTCAGCTCAGGTCATGATCTTACAGTTAGTGAGTTTAAGCCCCACATTAGGTTCCTCACACACTGACAGCCTCCTTGGGGCTCAAGCCTCAAGCCTCCTTGGGGCTCTCTCTCTCCCTCACTCTGCCTCTGTCTCTCTCTCAGTAAATAAACTTAAGAAACAAAATAAAAAAGAAATCAGTGCAAAAGGAGGACATTGTGACCCGCAAGGCCCTAACCGATTGGGCTTCACCATTCTAGTTCCATTTCCATCACTCATCCCCTCCTATATTTTTCTTTGGCCACATTGGCCTCCTTTATTTCCTTCAAATCCCACAAATTCTTTCTCTCTTCTGAATCTTTGGAATTACTCCTTTCTTCACGTGAATTATTTCTCGCGTTTTTGTGAGAGTTGTCTAAATTCACCTCTTGAATTTCACTTCGGTTATTACCTCCTCAGATACATCAGACTTGATCACTTATGGAAAAGCAACTCCACTTTCCTAACTACATGGGTCACTACCATGTTTTTTTCTTTATTCCCTTCACAGCGTTTACAACTAATATGCAAATGTTTAGTTTATCCTTGTATGTAATCTGTATATTTCTGTTTCCAGTTAAAAGTTCCATAACAAGAGAGTGCTGGCTTGTGTAATTCACAGTTGTACCCCACCACTTAGATCAATAACTAAATCACTAAGTACTTTTTGATATCTATAGTAAGATGAAAATATCTCTTGAACGACAAGAGTTTAGAAATAATTGATCCAATGGTAATTTCTCTAAGTAATTTATTTTTATAATTCAAAGTGAATATCATATAAGGAATCACCTCTTGTATATTTAATTGCTTTTTTTATTATTGCTATTATTACTTAATTTTATAGGGGAAAGCATGTGACAGGAAATTTGGTTGCAATTAGTAGATTTTAAAACTCAATTTTTAAAAGATACTAAAATAATGCCATAGTGTTTGAGAACTACATATACAGTCTATATCTGCTACTGGACCTCTTAGGAAATACAGTAACTTATGATAACACTGTAGACATTAGTCATTAAGAAATGATTCATATAGCAAATATTATATGCTGAAGAAATATGCCTACATTAAATTTAAATAAAGATATGTTGTATTTTATGTTAGCCCTTCACTCTTCCAAAATGGAGCCATCCAGAAGGATGCATTTGCCTAGGCTTCCAGATTATCAAGATTTTCTTTGTTAGCCCCAAATATCTATAGGCATATTTGCCCATCTTATGTATTTGTGCCTATTTAAGTTTTAAAAGACCTTCGTAAGAATGTGTTTGACATGATTAGTTTGTATCTGTCTCACTAAAATTTTAAACTATGGATCTGTAAAATACTTGGAGAACCTAATAGGTTCGACATAGCCTGCTTCTTATTTGAAGGGAAGAAAAATGTCTTGTTTCAGCTGAAAAATGGCAGGCTTTAATGAATTAATTGCTTCAAAAGTCCTAGTTAAATCATTTTGCAACCAAATTCAGTGCTGCAAATAGCTGTCTTACATGCATCATGACCTCTAGTTTTTATCTGATAAATTATGTCCCATCCAAACTTAGTGTCAGCAGTTATTTATTGTCCTGGTTACAAATTGGCTGTTATGCAACTGAATTAATTTTGATCAGACATTTCCTATTTGTGCCATCATACAACTGAATGCTTTATAAAATCTGTACTTTCTTTTAAAGGAGCATGCTACTTAGAAGTTATACTTTGAGTACCTGAAACAGATTGAGTTCTTCCAGTTTAAAAAAAAAAAAAAAGACAATTAGAGAAAGGAAATGGTAACGATTTAAATCATTTAATGTCTTGATTATTTAAAACACTTTCATTTTTTAATTTTTTTTAATGTTTATTCATTTTTGAGAGACAGAGAGAGACAGAGCATGAGTGGGGAAGGGGCAGAGAGAGGGAGACACAGAATCTGAAACAGGCTCCAGGCTTTGAGCTGTCACACAGAGCCCGACGCGGGGCTCGAACCCATGGGCTATGAGATCATGACCTGAGCTGAAAGTCGGACGCTCAACTGACTGAGTCACCCAGGTGCCCCATATTTAAAACACTTTTAAAATAATGATGTAAGAGAATGTGTACCCTAGATTAATTCAAGAATTTGAAGATTCTCCCATACAGATCTAATGCAGTCAGGAATTTAGACATATGCTTCTTTTAGGAAAGCCAGCTATTGACTTAGTAAGAGCTATCCATGGACTAGGAATTTGAAATCTTTCAATAAATGTATTAAATCAATACAACTTAAGTGACCTGATGATCTACGAACATACTATAAAAAGCAAAATACAGTCACCTTAACTAGCTTCATACTAGGCTATAGATTTTGAGATAAATCCTGAGACTCATGGGAAAATAAATAATTACTGTGGAGCTCAAAGGAAAGAGCCTTGTGGTAAAGCTTGATACGCAGAGCGGTGCTGTAAGGGAAGCACACATCAGTTTGGTTGTTAAGGCTTGGATTCAAGTCCTTGCTTTTTTTTATTTTGCAATACTATGACTTGAAACAAACTACCTCACTTGAAGGAAGTTTTATTTATTCAGAGGAGATATTGCCTCATCTCAGCGTTTAATTGGCTCACTTGGTAGAGGATGTGACTTTTGATCTCGGGGTTGTAAGTTCCAACCCCATGTGAGGTGCGGATATTATTTAAAAAAATAAAATCTTAAGAGGGAGAGAGAGAGAGAGAGAGGGAGAGGATATTGTCTCACCTCAGGGGTTGTTAGAAGCATTAAATCATATAGCATGATGCAAGCACTGTGTGAATGTACAATCCCTTTCTTAACATCACTCTTCTTTATTTTTTGAAAAATGAAATACAACCAATGGTCCACTAAGAGTAAAAAACAATAGTATTGTGAATTTAAAAAAGTGCTTTTTTTAAGCAAATATCTTGGAAGGATTCGGTCATTAACAAGGGGGGTGCACCAGGGTGGCTCAGTTGGTTAAGCCTCCGACTCTTGATTTCAGCTCAGGGCATAATCTCAGGGGTTCTTGAGTTTCAGCCCGAAGTTCTTGTCAAGGCACAGCTTGCTTGGGATTCTCTCTCTCTTCCTCTCTCTCTCTCTCTCTCTCTCTCTCTCTGCCCCTCCCCTAAACTAACTCTCTGTCTGTCTGTCTATCTCTCTCTCTCAAAAAAAAAAAAGGGGGGGTGATTGAACTAGAAATCTCTCGGGTCTGAGTCATGACTCAACCCCTTCTATTTTTATGATGCTACCACAGTCATGTAATCAGTCTAAACTTGTTTTCTTAACTACATAATTAGGGAAAATACCTCATATGCTCATTATTTAAATTAAATGAGGCAATGATCCTTAATACTTTACAAATCATGTAGCAATAACAAACAATATAGTAATCTCATTTATTACCACTATTATGAAAACATGCATGATTTCCAGATAGTCAACAATATTCTAAGGGCTGTATAATAATATAAATTTTCAAAGATCATTTTTCATTGAATTTTATCTTATAAATTTTGGAACAACTAATCTATCAGGAAACCCTGAATTGTTTGGAGGCGATACTAGGAGAGAAGTACTTTGCTTTTCTACAACTATAGTGTTTTTGATCAAAGACATTCACAGAATTATTTGTAGAACATGAGGTTGAAAACAATGGAGCTTGTTGTTCAAGCTATATAATATCAATATGAAATGCAAATAGTTTAAGATGCCCTAAGTACTTTAATAATGAAATAACTTTGAAAGATATTACAGCTTTTTGTAATACACTTGTTATTACAACAATGCAAAATTATTTTATTCCAGTATAAAAATAAGATAAACCTATGGAATAAAATGATGTACTGAATGTCTATGATAAAATAGAAATCACTTCAAAAATACATTGAAAGGTACTTAGCACTGGTGAATATTGGCTTTTTTGGCTAAGTGGAAAATGTTTTCTTATTTTAATTTGTAATTCCCTAATTCAGCACATCTGAATTCCCTCAATGAGTTAAAGGACCACTGTTTTTATTTTTGAGCTTCAGAAATACACAAACCAACACTGAGTTTAATTTTTTGTATCAACTTTTTTGTGTATGTCTAACATTTTGAAGTATTTTCTGTACTTATTTTTTCTAATTAGAAAATTCTAAGGGGAGAGTATAATTTTAAATTTAAAGTAGTAAAAGTAAGCAAAAAGTAAATAACTCAAGTGAAAATCACATAAAATCTAGTTAAATAAAATAAATCCTGCCTTTTTAGCACATAACATTTTGACGTTTTGCTACAGATTTTACATTATTTATTACATATATACACACAACTGTTACACACTTAAAAGTTTAAATTATATATATACATATATATACATCATGTATATATATGTATATATATGTATACACACACACACACACACAAGTATTCTCAAAATGTCGAGAAATACGATTGATTTTGGTCAAATAATACATGACTCTTATTATAACTAACCTCTATATACAATGAAATAATCTGATCCATCATATGTCCCTTTATTCAAATCTTCATTAAGGTTTCTAACAGTGGTATATTTATCTTCATATAGGCCTTGTCCATTTTATACTTGTTGCAGATCATATACATATACATAGAGCCAGCAGGAAAGACACTTCATTTTGAATGGGTCAACTTTGAAATTTATTTTTAAATGCTTTTATGTTATGTCAAAGCTATTGATTTTTTACCTATTATATGACTTCAAAACTTACAAATTATCTAATAAATTTTAATAGCTTTCTTCTAGTGAACCATATCTTTTTAAAGCTAACAAATGATCCTTTTATCCTTAATCCCAGCATTGGTATTATGCTTTTTCTTAGTTATATTTCTGTGTTTATGCCCATGTTAAAACTATTGATCCAGAGGGACTTCTTTAACATTATTCTAATTTTAATTTCAATGTCTTCAGATTTTCAACAGTAAGTAAACTGTTGCTTTTTAATTGTATTATTAATTTGGAATATTTATACATGTTTGTTGTGACAAATATGCACATACATTGGTAATATAAGGGATATTATTAGTTTTGTGTAACTAAAAATTGTAATGTAGAAAAGGATATTTAATTTGCAGATAATAGTATTGGAAAATTTGAATTTTGCTAACGCCAAAATTCATACTAGTTTGTCACTCTAAAAACTTAGAATCTTCAATGGCAGATATTTAGGGCAGAGTTGGAGTGGCCAGCCGGAGCAGGACATGAAGAGTGGTAATTATGCTTACTTTGATGTTGTAATTCTATGGTTTAAGGAGTTTGGTTTGTATTTCTGTTTGGCAGTTTTCCCAGCCACTAAATTCATTTCAGTGGTTTGCTAAAGGACGACAGTGGCTTTTCAATATAGAAATCTCAGTGAGCTATGTTTAGATCTAAATTGTTTTCTATATTGAAACACTGGCCTCCTTCCATGCAATGTGAGCATCAAATCAGGTATTTTATAAATGAGTCATTGAAAAGCATATGTAGTTCAATTTCTTGGGCAATATTAGAAATCTAAAATCTTAAACTTTACAAATGAATGTTGGAGCATAGTGACACATAGAAGAAACTTACCGAACTGTTTAACATTCTCTTTTCATAAGAAACTTTCTTTTTATTTATTTATTTATTTTTAAATTTTTTTTTTAACGTTTATTTATTTTTGAGACAGAGAGAGACAGAGCATGAACGGGGGAGGGTCAGAGAGAGGGAGACACAGAATCTGAAACAGGCTCCAGGCTTTGAGCTGTCAGCACAGAGCCCGACGCGGGGCTTGAACTCACGGACCGTGAGATCATGACCTGAGCCGAAGTCGGACGCTTAAACCGACTGAGCCACCCAGGGGCCCCAGAAACTTTCTTTTTAAATGCAAGAATAAAACTTGTGCAACTGAGGCTCAGTCAGTTAAGTATCCATCTCTTGACTTCAGCTCAGGTTGTGAGATTGAGCTCTGCCTCAGGCTCTTTGCCAGGTGTGAATCTTGTTTAAGATTCTCTCACTCTCTCTCCCCTTGCCCCTACACTGCTTTCTCTCTCTCTATTTCTCTTTCTCTCTAAAAAGAAAGAAAGAAAAAATGAAAGAAAGAAAGAAAGAAAGAGAAAAAAAAACTTAGATAATTTTTTTTTTAATTTTTCTTTAAGAGTTTCAGGTAATTATTGTACACTATATATCTTATATATACTTACAAATTATATATATATATATATGTATATATATGTGTGTATATATATGTGTATGTGTGTGTATATATATATATACACATAAATATATATATATACACACACACATATATACATATATATACACACATATATATACATATATATGTGTATATATATGTATATATATGTGTATGTGTGTGTATATATATATATACACATAAAT